>NC_057813.1:104571459-104654861 GCF_018294505.1 Triticum aestivum
CACTTACGCACTGCTTATCTGATTATCTCCATTTTCTTGCATGACACGTGCACCTTGATGCTAGATGTCTCGCGTGTTGGGAAAAGGATGAACAAAGCTCACGTAAAAGAAAAGAGTTGAAGAGCATAGATTCCCGATGACCGAGGAGGAGCAAGGAACCTCGCGGTGGAGCGTCTACAAGGAACCTTGTGTGTTTCCCCTGTTTTTTGCCGCCTGCCCACCTATAAACAAATAAAAGGACATGAACTTTTTGCTAACCACTAGAAACGGTACATCGGGATGCTATGTTGAAGATGTTTTATACTCCCTCCGTTCCCAAACATAAGTCTTTTTAGATATTTCAATAAGGGACTACATACGAAACAAAATGAGTGAATCTACACTCTAAAATATGTCTACATACATCCGTATGTTGTAGTCTATTTGAAATGGCTAGAAAGACTTATATTTAGGAACGGAGGGAGTAGTTTATATTGAATTATTGACAACCACGCAACAAGCCACACATGTACAGGACGCATGCATCCATGCACGTACACAAGCCAACGCACTAACTCCACCCGATCCAACTCATGCACATACGCGCACAGCATGGAGCACACAACGCACGTACACAAGACGTGCATGCACGCATGCTTGGCCGCAGAATGCACGTGAATAACACATGCATGCGCACACACCCAGCTGCATGGAGGCGTGCGCCATCCGTGGCGACGTCTGGTTCGTCGTGGTACGGCGAAGCTCGCACGCAACGGCGCATACGCATCTCTTGCAGCACCTCTTTGCCGTCGTTGCTCAACTACTAGTCGGAGACGAAGACGACCATAGCCTCGGCCTTAGAGCTAGCACCGATGGAAAAACACGCACGATGCACGCACACGAGCACATATGGAGTGCCCACCACGTGGTGGTAGTGCGTCCCCAGTCACCTCTACTCCTTCTGCGCATGTTGTCTATCAAGGCGGCTGCATGCTAATGATGATGTGGGTGAGATCTTCTAAGACTCAAATGATGACGAGGAAAATTATGAGACACAAGGTGAAGTACACCGTCAAGGTCCACGGTCAAGGGGGTGCTAGTAAGTACTTAGATGTGCTTAGAGAAAGTACAATAGAGCTAAGTCAGCGGGCTATAAGGAATAAACTAGTATATTTCTGCTTAGTTGGAGGAAAGAGAAGAGGAGAGAGAAGGTAAGTGGGCTCTTCGTGAAGAGCCAGCTCTAGCACGTGCTCCTAGGCACTTTGTGAGAATGAAAGGTGGGCCATAGAATAAAAAAGTAGTAGTACACTCTTTTGATCTACTATTGTACATGTTGACTATAAGATGGGCTGTAGATGACATGGCACTGGCTTATAGCCAGTAGCTGGCTATACTATTAATGCTCTTTAGATGAGGTGCTAAGTGCATTAAATGGCTTAGTAACTCGAGTCTTCAATGCATAGGTGCTTAGTTTATTGGTGCCACATCTTATTTTATGCCTACGTGGCAGGCTTAGCAGCTATACATGGTGGAGCCCTGGGAGAGGCCCAGGCTGGTCATAGTGGGGAGTAACTTGTACTGTAACATATTACTATGTTACTCTAAACATCTCTGGAAACTGGAAAGGAGGGAGTAGTAACATAGACTAGTGTCATATGCAGAGTATGGGAGCACATGATATTTCCCCATACAGACTGATCCCAAGTTGGCTTCTCACCATCTTGGCCCAACAAAAACCCCTCCCCCCTCCCGCGCGCACTTCCCTCCCGGCGCCAGCTGAGCCTGCCGCTCCACATTGATGGCAAGTCAGGGCGACGCGACCTCTCACTGCTTCCGCCATTGAAGCAGCGCACCAACCGAGGGCACCGCCAGCTGCACGCCCGGCATTTCAGAGTACACAGTGGATAGTAACTTTAGAGCAAGTACTACAATTAGATGACATAAGCAGCCTATAAGGATTTAAATATAGTATTTGTGCTTAGTTGAAGGAGAGAGAAGAGGAGAGAAAAGAGAAGCGGATTGTAAACGAGTAGCCGGTTGTACCCCAACATACCTTGTGAGACAAAAGGTGGGGCCATTATTAATGATATTGTATTTATACTAAAGGGACTAACAGACACCTTAATTACTCCGTTTTTTTAGACAGACCTTGGTGGGGCTATTATTGACTTTTTTTGAGCTATTATTGACTTGGACGTGGGGTTTCGGGGCCAAAAGCCTACTATTATAATCGCATGACCGACCTGACATGCTCTACCCTAGCCGCCGCTGTATCATATGGTTTCGCACCGTTCTAGATCTTAGCGCCGCCACACAATTCTTCTCCAGCCCTCCTTCCGGCATACACCACGAGAAGGGACAGCAGTCCTCCGAACCCCGCCTTTCGTGATCCTGTACAGGAGAGGTGCGATCAGGTTTTTGGGGAGCACACTCCTGTGACTGCTGCCAGGGACGACTTCCTTAACGAGAGCCTTCTGCCCCGACCTCGGTAACCTCTTCATCAATGACATGAGTGACAACATCAACCACATCGGTTCTTCTCCCGCTATACAGTATGTGATTCTGTCCTCCTGGTTTAGTCCGCATCATTACTTTGATGTTTGCAATTGTTGTCATGATCTATTTACTGCTGATTCGGGTTAAATCTCATACTAAATTGCTCATATATTCAACAATCCAATCCAAAAACCGGATTACAGGAAATTTACTCCGAGTGGTTTTGCTGCGCTTTTGAAGCCGCCTACTTGAGATACAGTCACTCTCTAAGGAACTTGAGTACTTTAAGTGTGTGTTGCCAGATAAATTTGTTGCTGGGACCATCATTGCCAAGCTTCCACCTTCGTGGAACGATTTTGCTACTTCTCTGAAAAACAAGAGACATGAGTTTTCTGTTTTGGATCTCATTAGCACTCTTGATTTTGAGGAGAAGGCGAGAGAAAAAGACACAAGTGCTCGGGTCGCTGAGGGAGCTTCTAGTGCCCACTTGGTACACGAGAAGAACTTCCAGCCCAACCAGCCCCAAAACAACAAGAACAAATCTTAGGGGAAAGGCAAGTTTGATGCAAAGAACAAGCCGTCACATTCTACCAACTTCAAGAAGAATTCTCGTAACGGGAAGGGATACAAACCTCAATTTTGGTAGCAACGCACAAAATTTATATGGCTGCATCTACCTGCTGTCAGCTAACCTCATGGTGCTCCAGGTATTCCTAAATTAGTAACTAGGTACAATGACCACCAAAGATGAAATTAGCTTATTCGTACGTTGACTTGCTGAATGCAGTGCGGAACGATCCTGTCATGTGTGGAAGAGCAAACAAGCAGTGCAGCCGAAGGTGGAAATCAACCAAGGACTTATGAAATTATATGTAATCTTCCTCAGGCCGGTCAGTATCCCCTTCTTCCAGATGATCATGTTTTGTCATGCTGAGCTATTGACATGTGCTACTGTTTTGCAACACCGTTTAAGTATAGCTACTGTTTTCCTATCTTTTCAGATTCAGGACAATGAATATAATATCAGGGGAACTGCACAATAAGGACCCATGTTGAGTCATCTCTATTGCCTCATGTGTTTGCTGCAAATGTGTCAGCATCAATTGCAAGATGAGGCAGCTAGCTAGCTCTGGAGTTGCCATCATGCTCAAAGTGCTCGCAACATTGAGAAGAAACAAGCATGCCCAGGAAATTAATGCGTGCGCGGGGAGGCCCTTTGCTCATAGAAGCATCGACTGTTTTTCTTTATTTCCACACCTTCTCACAACTTTGTGCATTGGTTATAGTATGGTGAATCATTGAGATGCATAGACATGCTAAACTTTTGTTCTTCTGAATGTCAGTTTAATGTGAGTGTCTGCATCCAGTACCGCATCCTCTAATTTGGTGGATGCACACAGAGAAAATAAATCTCCTTAATTTACTCCATAACCACCCGATTAAATAGGCATAGTAACAAACCAGGCGCATGCAGTGGCCGACGGGCACATGCATCCTTCATGCATGGCCAGTCAGCCAAGCCCATGCGCCAGCTCCAATGCAGCAACGCAAAAGAAGAGAGCGGTTATTGGGAAAAAGCGAGTAGTTAGTGCAGCGAGCCTTATAAACACGAACAACTTGCTCTCCCGCTTCCATCTCCCCACCCAATTCCCCCCGCTCCCCAATCTTCCTCACTCGTCTAGAAAACCCCGCTCACCTTCTTCCTCACTCATACAGAAAACGCATGCTCCTCTTCTCCCACTCCTACAGAAATCACCAGCCCTCGTTCTTCCCCACTTGCACTGCCACTAGGCTCGTCTCTGGCTACTCTGCTAAAACCCGTGAGCTCAGTGCGACGCCCACAAGGAAAATGGAGTTGGCTGGCCCCAGCGCCAATAAGATGAGGCTCCCGCCAGCGGCGACGCCGGTTTTAGATCTCGCACCCGGTAGCGCGGGGAGAAGCGGCGAGCCCCCCACCCCCCACCCACCTAGATCTAAGGAACCGGTAGAATCTCCGATGGACTGCATCAGCGATCTCCCAGACGTCATCCTTGAGGAGATCGTCTCGCTTCTCCCCACCGAGGATTGCTGCCGCACACAAGTCCTCTCAACTCGGTGGCGCCCTCTATGGCGCACCACGCCCCTCAATCTCGACTGTCGTCAGATATCTGTCCTTCCTGAATTTGATCTCCTCAGAGCCATCGTCTCTTCTCACCAGCAGGGCCCCGTTCGATGCCTCTACATCCCGACAAGCTACCTGTTGTCCATACCCGGCAAGGTGGACGCTTGGCTGACATCCCCTAAATTCAGAAAACAACAGAAGTTTGAGTTCTACCATTACCACAAAAGTTTCATACCACGAACATACCAAGAATTCGTGCCCACACCACCGTTGTCCATCTCACAGTTTTCCTCCTCTCTCCACAACGCCACCTTCACCCGGTGCCATCTACCAGACGATATGGTACAAATTCTTTGACTCCCACTGCTAAAAAAACTTTCGGTTGTGGTGGTTTATCTGTCGGAGGCCTCACTGCACAGCATCATCCACTCCAATTGCCCTGCCCTGGAGCGCTTGCTGATTGTTTTCGGAATAGAAATCGGTATCAATTGTCTCCAAATAAAGTCGCCTCACCTCAAAAGCATTGGAATTTGTTTTGAAGGACAGCAGCTCATCATCGAAGATGCCCCTTCACTTGAAAGGTTGCTCCTTCATAATTGTTATACACCTTCAGAAATAATTGTCGTCTCTGTGCCCAAACTGGAGACCTTGGTTGTAATTCGTGACCCGTTTAATAATCACAAGGAGTTGGTGTTTGGCTCCTCACCTTTTCAGGTACCGTATATTATCATCTACACATTTGTAATGATATGCTGCGTTTTTCATTTGTGCGCATAAGTTTTATATCATCTTGGAGTACACTTTGGGTACTGATATTATGTTATATGCTCAATGAAGAGATCTTCCATTGTTAGCCTATCAATGCTGCTGGATTCTGTCAAGATCATATATATCAGAATGTATAGTTTTGATCTGGACATAATTATTGGCTTGCTGCGATGCTTTCGATCTTTGGATAATTTATATATAGAGGTGATGATTTCATCCACATTGAAAGCCCATATATATTGTACTAGAATTAACTGTTCAACTGCCGTTCTTTCGACATACTGTCTTTTCAGACCTTAACTGTTTTCAATCTTAATGTCTACATGGGCAGAACCACATGGAGAAAAACATATAACCAATCATTGGCATAATAAGCACAAGGATTTTCTCAGTTCTCATGACATTCGTTTGAGGACAATAACAATGGGACGATATGCATCCAACCAGGCAAACAGAAGCTTTGTCACATTCTTCCTGTTGAATGCGAGGTTACTATTGTCCATGAGGCTTAATTTTTAGAGCAAGAGATTTCTCACGGATGAACATGTTGAACAGCAAAATCGAAGTTTAAGGTGGACAAATGGGCTTCTAAACATGCTCGGCTTCTATTTACAATAAGTTGTAGACATCCTAAAATAAATTTTTTTGCACAGGATGTTGATTTTATGGATCAGACCGATCCATTTGTTTGTGACTGCAAAAAAGAGTGGTTGGATTAGATGTTACTGTCATGTTCAATCTGGATTTTGTCTAAAAATTTGATGAACAATTAATCCTTGGGCTTTTTGTACCATTTATATGCTTGACTTGCATGTTGTTGCCCTCGTACTCCCCTCCACTTGCCACTACACTGCCGCATCTTCCATGGCTGCTATTCGTTCCCGTCCGAGGCCTTGCCATCATTCTCCGCCTTGGTTAGCTCGTTGTGCCCGCCGCCGTCTTGCATTGTCAACATGGTTAACAACCAAGAGGAATCAGGAGATGACTGTACGTGGAGAGGCTGACAGTAGGAACGCACCAGGGTCATTGCATTTCGCAAGCAGGTGCCTCGTTATTACAAGCCAAAAAAATACTTCCTCCTAATTGTTTGACAACTAGGTTCCACGCCACTGTCAATGTAGTCAATAAACAAGAAAATTACACAACGAGCGGATAACACCAGGGACCCAGCAGCTCGCCCAGTTGTTTTTCAGTTTCAGAGACGGAGCTCAACTGCGCGTTGTGCGGGGGCTGTGGCCCGTCTAGCCCACATTTACACTTTTATTAAGCACATGACGAGCCAGTTGATATATTTTTTCTTTCTGAAATTGGCTAGCCCAATTCCTTTTTTGGAGAATACAAAAATCGAGGCCTACTTGCTTTTCTCAGCCCGGCTGGGCTGCAAATCTTTCAAGACGAGGAGGGATGTAATTAGTAAGAGATGGGCTTCCCCAAAAAACGGGCTATAAGTTGTAAGAAATGGGCTGTAAATTTTTAAACCAAAGCCAACAGGCAATTGCATTAGAATATCATTTTTTCAGGATTTCTCTACTCTCTATTCTTATAAAAACCAAAGACAACAGGCAATTACATTAAAATATCATCTTTTGTCCCACAAGATAAACTACTCATACAAATGCATCATCATGTTCCGTGCAACGAACGGGCATCTTGCTAGGTAAGATTCTAAATTTCATTCATATTTTTTGCGGAGAATTGTTTTTTGAGTTTTATTTTGATATAATCTTTTGAAAATTATTTTTAATATGACTTGAAATTTTGTGATTAAAAGAGTTCGGACCCCACTGAAATATGCAAAATTTCATTGAATTTTTTAGCAGTGCCTAGAATATATGGTCTATAATGCTAATAAAAAGAATATGGGCTTAAAATGTCCTTAAGAAATAGAAAATGGGCTGTAATTTATTGAAAATAATGGATAATGGGATGTATGCTGTTTTCCACAGATTTGGAGGCTGACCTCTGGGCCTACTAGGTTGACGATGACGCTGTCCTAAATTTTTTTTGACGCGTACGCAAGGCTTTGTCAACTTAGTCAACACACAGCAGTGACTGTTGGATGTCCATCCAACGGCCGACGTGCTTCTTCAATCTCTGATCTTCCTGCTCTAGCCGCACAAACCAGCACCGGCGGGAGTGCCTGCTCCCTCCTCCCGTGGCTGGCAGTGCTGCCGCCAGGCCATCCCTCTAACCACCCGCACATGCTGTTATTTTCCCGCAACGTCAGCCTCACCCCGCAGCCGACCAGTCAGTGCTCGTTCTCCCCTCAGCATGGGCATTCGTTGTGGTCGCTTCGCCGGCTCCGGGTGGTTCTCTTCCTGGGCCTTGCCCTCGTCCACCGCGTTTGTGCTCTCGGCGTGGCGAGGTCAACATGGTCAACAAACAACAACCATCGGAAGAGGCTGACAGTCAAAATGGGGGTCCTGTTGATCAGGAGGGGTGTGGCGTACCGCAAAACGGACGAAACGGACCTGTGTTGGAGCGTTACGGTCGAAACGGGGGTCCTGTTCATCGGGAGGGGTGTGGCATACCGCAAAACGGGGCTCCACGGGATACTGTTCATCTCCACCGTCGACCTCCCCCAGCCTCCACGGGCTACTATTCATCCACCGTCGACCTCCTCCAGCCTCCACGTGCTACTGTTCATACAGCCTCCACCGCGCGCTACTCCACCGTCTACTATTCAACCACCCCTCCGCGGGCACCCCTCCACCGTCTACTATTCATCCAGCCCTCCACAACACGGGGTCCTATTCAACCACCCCTCCACGGGCACCCCTCCATCGTCTACTGTTCATCCAACCGTCCACAGTACAGGTTCCTGTTCATCCAGAGGCAACGCCACCGCTCACTGTTCATCCAACCCCCCCCCCCCCCCCCCCGCAACGCTCACTGTCCATCCAATCGATCGGCTTCATTTAGCAGCAGTAGCGAAGGAATCACTCGATCGGGTTCAGTTAACAGCCATCGATCAATCACTCGGGTTCAGTAACGCGTAGCCTGCAGTGCAATCGCTCTGGTTTATTTAGAGCCCAACGCCTCGCTCGGGTTCAGTTAGAGCCAACGCCTCGCACACACGCGCATACGTGTACAAGAGAAACACGCATCGCTCGGCCCCCGACCTCCCATCGTAACCTGGAACTCCCCGAAATTTTCCTCCCCCTCGCTTCAACCACGGTTTTTTCCGTCATGGATGGCCCAATGAATGTCATGCAGCTACGTCTCCGGCCCGCCTAGGAAGAAAATCCCATTTTCTGTCATGATTTTTTGTCATAGAAGTAGGAGCCCACCACATCTATGATGATACCGGGTTTTGTCACAATTATCGTCATAGAAGTGTCATATGTATGACAGGAAAAAAATCGTTCGGCCCAAAATGTCACGGATGTGTCTTTTTTTGTAGTGATAGGGAATCGCAACAGTTTTCGAGGGTAGATTATTCAACCCAAATTTATAGATTCGACACAAGGGAGCCAAAGAATACTTGAAGGTATTAGTAGCTGAGTTGTCAATTCAACTGCACTCGAAGATTAATTACCTGCAGCAAAGTGATTAGTAGCAAAGTAATATGATAGTTTTTATGATAGCAGCAATAGCAATGGTAACAGTAACAGTGATAGCAATGATACTGTAGTAGTAACAATAGCGGTAGCAATAGTAGTAACTTAGCAAGAACAATATAAGATAAATTCGTAGGCATTGGATCGGTGACTCGTTGGATGATATTCATCATGAGACAGTTATAACCTAGGGTGATACGGCACTAGCTCTAGTTCATAAATATAATGTAGGCATATATTCCGTAAATAGTCATACGTGCTTATGGAAAGAACTTGCATGACATCTTTTGTCCAACCCTCCCGTGGCAGTGGGGTCCTATTGGAAACTAAGGTATATTAAGGCCTCCTTTTAATAGAGAATCAGAACAAAGCATTAGCACACGGTGAATACATGAACTCCTCAAACTACGGTCATCACCGGGAGTGGTCCCGACTTCTGTCACTCCGGGGTTGCCGGATCATAACATGTATTAGGTGACTATAACTTGCAAGATCAGATCTAGAACATGGATATAATGGTGATAACATAAATGGTTCAGATCTGAAATCATGGCACCCGGGCCCAAAGTGACAAGCATTAAGCATGGCAAAGTTATAGCAACATCAATCTCACAACATAGTGGATACTAGGGATCAAGCCCTAACAAAACTAACTCAATTACATGATGAATGTCATCCAACTCCACACCGACCAATGAGCCTACGAAGGAATTACTCACTCCCATTGGGGAGCATCATGGAATTGGTGATGGAGATGTGTTGGTGATGACAAAGATTTGAAGATCCCCCTCTCTGGAGCCCCAAACGGACTCCAGATCAGCCCTCCCGGGGAACAACAGGGCTTTGCGGTGGCTCTGTCTTGTGAAATGTGATAATTCTTTCTCCTTGATTTTTTCTAGAAATATGGGATTTTATAGCGTCTGTTTGGAGGTCAGCGCGACCACTAGGTGGGAAGCACCCACCTGGGCGCGACTGGGGGGGGGGGGGCTGGCGCGCCCTAGTGGGTTGTGCCCACCCAGGTGTCAGGACCGGTCTTCCAGGATATTAATTTCCCAGAAAATGGCCCTTGTGCTCACCATCCCCAGGGTTACTGTTAGCTGACGAGACACCAACTTGATACAGAAACGCCAAGCAAAATACAAAATGTGTAGTACAAGACCATTCTGGCCTACGAGTACAACAAATAGTTTCTAGTGGTTGATGGCGGAAGCGGTTTGCGGTTCATCAGCGTCTATGGGACTCCATTTCCCCACAGGAACAGCTGACCTGGATAACTCCTATCTTCGCGAGGCTGTTATCATCATTACATAGGATCCGGGGCTGTCATCGCAACGCTCCTCTCCGTGCAAGAAATCTGGCCAAGACAATAGCCAAAGACAAGCCAGTTAGTACTTTGAATGTACTCGCAAACAATATGAACACAGGTATAACATACTGAATGATAATCATGCTCTGAAATATTTCATGATCACAACGTCAGTCACGAAATAAAAATCCATGATGCACGCAAGCAGGTTATTCATATATGACATGGATATGCAATAAGGGAGTAGAAATAGAATGCACCGATCGGGTGTCTGAAGCGACGCCTCAAAAGGATAATAATATAAAGCATGCCTCAGTCGGGAATTTGTGCGACACCACATAAAGGGCTTATAAATAATTTAAATAACAAGCATGCCATAGTCGGGCGTTTGTGCGACACCACATAAAGGGCTTATAAATAATTTAAATAAAAAGCATGCCACAGTCGGGCGTTTGTGCGACACCACATAAAGGGCTTATAAATAATTTAAATAACAAGCATGCCACAGTCGGGCGTCTGAGCGACACCACATAAAGGGCTTATAAGTAATTTAAATAACAAGCATGCCACAATCGGGCGTCTGAGCGACACCACATAAAGGGCTTATAAGTAATTTAATCACAGTTAATATCCAGGAGGTAGAACCGTACCAAGGATACTCAATAATTCAAATAATGTAAATTGTTAGTCCATAATAATAGTAATCATAATCGTCATGAGTCACAAGTCATGATCCATGTTTTGGTTTAGCTATTTCCTCCGAAGACCGACACTAACACCAACACTTGACTCATCTCAGACTGTAGTCCTTAACCATGGACAGGGCTATTCGAATAGATATAATCTCTGCAGAGGGTGTACTCTTTACCCACGAGTAACAGATTCCTTTATTCCATCGGGACTAATTCCGTCTATGGTCTTTTAATTGAAAACACACTTGACCGCACACACCAGCGTAACTTACCGGTGTCTGGAATCACCCACGACACCCATTAAGAAAAACTCTAAGTGGGGGGATTACAACCTCGACAAGCATGGGATCACAAAATTTATAACGCGCGTAAACTAGGGGAGCTACCCCCTCGGCTCCAACCGGAAACACCCATGCCCCCGGACCAGGTGGCATGCCTACCGGATGTAGCCTATGGCCTCTCTGTATGGTGTGTGCTAGGAAGGGGTTGACAACTTTCTGAACCATACCCTGCCTATGGCAGGGCAAAGTGGTAGTACGAAACAAGTATGGGGGTTACTGGAACAAGACTCGATCTACGGTCGACTCAGGAAGTTAAGGCATTCCTTGCAGGACTAGTATAACAAATATATATCACACAAACAAACAAAATCACCACTCATCATACCTCACCATGCTTTATCGGACATAATCGTCTCAATGAATTATTAGAGAGAAGTTCGTGTCTACTCGAGACAGAGACTTTCCCGGATTCCTCCCGATAGGCATGAAGGCATACGAGGGTGATTACTATCCGAATCATACCAAATTCCAACAGCAAGGAATCATCATTATGCACTCATGAATGTGATCATAACACCACATAAAATATTGAATACTTCGTGTTAAGGTGGTGTCGTATTTGCATCAAATGACGCGCAACAGATATTATGCCGGGGTTCAGAATGCTTGCCCTCAAGGGTATGCAAGTGGGGTGCACTTTTTGAAAGTTGCCTTCTTCTTCAAAATCCTATTTTACGAAAATTTGAACTGACACATAGTCCCAAAACAGTACAAAACAGTTGTTTGGAAAATTTTAAAATAAATATGAAAATAAACTAGACAACATTCGAGAAACAACAGATAAAGAATCAAATCAATTGAACTTGTATTTTAAAAGTTATAGCCAGTCAAAGTTTAGTCAAAATTCTGTTTTTAATAAAAAACAAAAAGAAAATGGTTCGGGGGCTTACGCTTTCCCCTAGCGTATACGTATTCGGTGGAATACGTTTCCACTTAAGCTAGCGTGGGTCGACTCATGGGTCCCTTGGGCCCAGTGGTCAGGTTTGACCAGTCGTCCGTGCCTCCTTCCTCCTCTGTTCGAGTGGAGGCGGAGCTCCAGCGACCAACGCTGGCGATTGGCGGCTCCTCGCGGGGCTCCGACGGCGGGAACAAGTTCACCGCACTAGGACGATCCTCCCGATGGTCGAGAGGGTCGTGGGGACGAAGGGGGTCGCCGGCGGCTAGCTCCGCAGCGGACGACATTTTTGGCAACAATTGGGTCCCGGCCTATGGTGGCTCCCAGTCGAAGCTGAGAGGTTGGGCGGCTCCGCGCGGTCGAGGCAAGGAGAATGGGAGCACGAGAGGGGTTAGGGGCCTCAGTCTTGGCCGGACTTTACCGGAACGTGACGGCGGTCGAACCTGCCGGAGATGGGAGAGAGGATGGCCTCTGGCCAATTGGGAGGAGGGGGGCTTCCTACTACTCGAACAAGGTTGCTGACGAGCCTAGGCGTGATCGGAAGGTCTATTTATAGCCCGGGGAGGTCGGTCTCCGCGACTGCGGATAAGAACGCCGGCGGACCGCCGTTCTATTGCTAGCAGGGCGACGTGGAGGGGACGGGCACTAGCGGACGGGCTCGCGGATAAGCTCGGGCTGTTCAGGGGCGAGCTAGCGCGCTGGAGTGGCTCGGGCGGCACTGTCCATGGCAGGAGCCTACTGCAGACACCGGCGTGCCGCCAAGGGAACTCTAACGGCGGCACTGTAGGGCGCCAGGGGTGGCTTGGAGGGTTCTGGCGAGCGGGTGAGGACGGGACGTGGCCAGGGGCAAGACGCGGTGGCTCGGTTACGCGCGCGTGCAAAACATGCGCTCTAGGTCTAGGTTAGAGGTAGCGAGGAGCTTAGTGGACATGGTTGTAGGATCAGGGGATCAAGTTCATAATGCAAACTAAAAACTATGTCAAATCTGGCCATGCACACAAGGTGCTTGATAGAATGCCATGGGCATCTGGGCATCCCTTCTGCTGGCCAAAATCTCCAGATCAGAGTCTCTTTAGATATAGGTGATGGTGGCAATATTATTTGGGCAAAACCACAAACTTGTTAGTGCATGTTTTGCAAATCTTCAGTTATGGACAGAAAGTGAAGGGCATTATTGCATGGACCAAAAATACTCCAATGGCTCCAATCTCCTGGACTTTAGGGTTTGGTAGGGTGGTCAATAAGCAGGACAAATCCCAAGGCAACAAGAGCAAGATAAAATATGGTTGCAGTGTAAAACACTAAACTGGACCAGAATGAAGATGAGGATGATTTGCTCAAATTTTTTTCAAAGAACACCAATGGGTTTTTGCATAAAGTTGAATTATACACTAGTACTAACATCCCCCAATTTTGGTGGGGTTTTTAAAGAAATATTTAAATAGGTTGTAGTGCACATGGGACTCTAAAACTTATAAAAAATCATTTTTTAAAGAAATAAAACTCAGGAAAAATGATTGTAGAAATAATTCTACCGATAAAAAGAAATGGTCTTGGGAAGATACACAAGTCCATCAATATTTTTGAAAGGTTTCCAACTAGAAGGAAAAACTCCAAAATTCAGAGGGACAGAGTGATCTGCAATTAAGAGATAAAACCAGAAAATAAAAAATTAATTTCCTGGCAAAATTTTAATTAATAAATCAAGGTCAAAATTTTAGGGTGTTCCAACACTACCCCCCTTAAGAAAAATCTCGTCCTCGAGATTCGCTAAGGGCAGTTTTGAAAGGAATTACTCCTACTATCTCAAAGTAATATCACAAAAATAACCATCCTACCCACGCAATAAAATGTGGCTACAGTGAATGGGCAACTAAGTGGTGTAAAACTATAGTGTGGAATACTGGCGCTGCATGGAAAAATCTATGGTTGGGGAAAAACTGGAAATTTCTACTTTTGGTTATAGTAAATTTAGAATAAATATCTAAATTTCTAAAATACGATAGTCGTACCAGAGAGCACAGTGCTCTCTCTAGCTGACAGATGGACCCTGAAAGTGCGTTATATCGACTAGAGGGGGGTGAATAGGCGATTTTTATGAATTCTTCACTGAGGAATTTGATGGTGAGGAAATTCCTAAAAGAAGAACTACTTGCAGCGGAATAAGTACTCGAAAAGGAACATAACAGAACACAGGCATAGTCATCATGATGAAATTAAGACAAGCACAGAGTACAGAAAGCGTAAACACAGGATAACACAAGGAAGAAGACGAACAGACTGAAGAAATAGAACTGAGGAAATTGAGAAAGTCTTCACTCAAAGTCTTCAAATAGATATGAACAGGCACACAACAACATACATGAGGAATTTAAAGAGTTGAGGAAATAGAACTAGTAAGCTCGGTGAAGACAATGATTTGGTAGACCAGTTCCAACTGATGTCTCAGTTGTACATCTGGTTGGAGCGGCTGAGTATTTAAACTCGAGGACACCCAGTCCCGGACACACAGTCATCACTATATTCTCCTTGAGCTCAAGTCACACAGACCTCGCCCAATCACTCGTGGTAAGTCTTCAGGTGACTTCCGAACCTTCACAAACTCGGTCACTCGGTGATCCACAATTCCTCTTGGATGCTCTAGACCTTGACGCCTAACCGTCTGGAAGAAGCACAGTCTTCAAAGGAAACAAGCGTCCGATCCACGCAGGATCAATCTCTTCAGTGATGCTCAATCACTTGGGGTTTTGTAGGTTTGGGTTTGGGATTTCCTCACTTGATGATTTTCACTCAAAGTCCTCCGAGGATGGGTTGCCCTCAAATGACAAGTGTTAGTTTCTCTCAGAGCAGCCAACCAGCTAGTGGTTGTAGGGGGCGGCTATTTATAGCCGGGGAGCAGCCCGACATGATAAGACATAAATGCCCTTGTCTGATATGACCGTTAGGTGGGTAGATATTTTGGGACAGCTGGCATGTAGCACAGCAACGGTCGGAATATTTGAGGTTCGAATTCCTTAGAGATATCATGTTCCTCACTTGGTAGGCAATCCGCATTGGCAAATTCCTAACTCTTCAGTCAGAACAAATTCCTCAGAGACCAGAAGAACTTCGTCTCTGTCATTGAAGAATGTGGCTAAACTGTGTGAGATTTCCAATGGCTTCACTCGAAGGGATTGGTAGTTGTAGGATTTGAGTTGAGAATCACATGGAAATTTCTCCTTACTATTTCCTCGACCCCTTTAACAGTACGGTGTTTCCTATGACTCAAGAAAGAGAAAATGAAACTACGAAAACAAAAGTCTTCGCGCTTCATGTTCCTCGAATGATTACCAAGTCTTCAAGGTCACACCAATTTCTTCACATTCAAAGTCTTCAGAAATTCTTAAGAAATCCAAAGTCTTCAGTCGAAGAACTTCATTTTTAGGGGTCGACTTTCTCTGTAAACATCAAACTCCTCATAGAATTATAGACCTGTGTACACTCACAAACGCATCAGTCTCTTAACTTATAAGTCTTCAATACACCAAAATCACTAAGGGGCACTAGATTCACTTACAGACCCGGGGCCCATTGTCAGTCTCTTCTTCTACCTCTGGCTCTCTCTTCTTCCTCTCTCTCGCGCGCTTTCCCGCGCTCTCTCCACCGGCGATGTCTAGCGCGTAGGGCATCTAGGCCATACTGCGGTAGTGCGCGTCGTGCTAGATGCCGGTGCAGCGAGCACTCACCTCGCGGGCTAGTGCGCTGTCGGCACTGCCCGCGGATTCACCTCCGAACACCAGTGATCGAGCGATGATCGGCGCTGGTGGACTTCGCCCACCATACACCGATCTCGAGCTATAAAATGTCCGAGGTGCTCCTTTCTTCTCCCTCACACCTGGCCTCGCTTCTCCTTCTCCTTCCTTCTCCTCCATTTCTGTTTGCTGGAGCTTGAAACGAGGCTCTAATGGCGGAGGTGATGCCGGACTGGTACATGATACTGATGTGCGGAGGGTTGGCGGCATTGCTGGGGTCCTCCGTGCTCTTATGCGTGATGATCCTCGATGATCGTCGTGATGCTGCCGCTCGAGTGTTAGCTCTCCGCGGTGGCGGTGATCATGAGTATTAAGTGTGGTGTCGGGTGCTAATTGTTGTCAGTGTGTTGGTGGCAACTTGCACCGAATAATTACCCACAAATCTCTCCTTCAGCGATTGTGGTGTGCTAGGGAGGTGATCAGTTAGGTGCAAAATGTGCACATGGATTTGCAATTAGTGCACGTGGTCGAGTGGTTTTGGTTGTGTGTGTGCTGTCGTGAAGAGATATACGCTGCAACAATAGAAAAAGAATCAAATCAATTGGACATGTATTTTAAAAGTTATAGCCAGTCAAAGTTTAGTAAAAATTCTGTTTTTAATAAAAAAACAGAAAAAGAAAATGGTCCGGGGGCTTACGCTTTCCCCTAGCGTATACGTATTCGGTGGAATACGTTTCCACTTAAGCTAGACAACATTCGAGAAACAACAGAAAAAGAATCAAATCAATTGGACTTGTATTTTAAAAGTTATAGTGTAACGCCCCGGATACAACTTTCCTTATTCATAACTCCGACTCTTGCCATTTCCGGTTATGTGAGTTATTATTTCCTCCGCGGTTGGGTTTTGTCTGCTGTTTTGCATTTTGTTCTTGTTATGCATCTCATCTCATAGCATCATGTGCATCGCATCCATATGTTTTCATAAAACTTGCATCCGTTCGGGTTCCGCCGGTTCTCTCCGTTGTCCGTTCTGAGCCCGACCACACTCGCACGCGCCCGCGGCACCTCCGAAATATTATTTTATAAGTGGCATAAAAATGTTCTCGGAATGGGTTGCAACTTGTCGTGCGGTCTTATTATAGTGTAGACAGGCCGCCTGTCAAGTTTCGTCGCATTCGGAGTCCGTTTGACTACCCAACCGTTAGACATATAGCGGTACCGCTGTCGGTACCTTCGTCGGATGTTTTCGGTCTCCGAAAACCGTGCGGGTCGCACTTCTTCCCCTCTCTTTTCAGCCGAGGCCCTCTTCACAGCCCACTAGACCCACCTACCTAACCCCCTCCGCTCCGGACCGTCCGATGGCGATCGAACATCTCCGAAACGGAGCAAAACCCCCAACCCTAGCCTCCTTTTCCTATAAAAGGAAGCCACCCTTCCATTCTTGGCGGCAGCCAATCCCCCCTCCTCGAAACCCGTGCGCCGCCAGCCTCCTCCCACCTCGGGGGCCGCGCCGCCGCCTTCCCCCTCCAAATCCGCCGCCGGCCACCTCACAGGCGCCACTTGGCGCTCAGCCATTGGCCAGCCGCCGCCACGCCGTTGTCTGACAGCCAACCAGGGGCTGCCACGCACCCTCCCGGCCGCCGCTCGAGCGCCCGCTCGTGGGCCGCCTCCCCCTCGCGCGTGGGACCCATCCTGGGCCTCCTCCAGCCCAGCGCCGGCCTGCCCAGCTCCCTCGCGCACGTGGGCCTTCCAAGCCGGGCCAGCCCGACTCCTCCAGCGTCCGCATGGGCCTAGCCCAGCTCTCTCCAGCCGTGCCAGATCCAGCCCAGCCACAGCGAACCGCTTGGGCCTCCTCCTCTCCAGCCGGGCCTTGGCCCAGGGTGAGCAGACCCCTCCCCCTCTCCTGTGCACTTTGGGCCAGATAGATTCGGCCCGTGTCTTGTTTTTTTTTCCTGTGCTGCAATTTTACTATTTATCCAGAGATTGCCAGTTTTTCAGAAAACCCCTCATACATCATGCATTTAATAACTCACAAACTGTGCATCGGATTAAAATAATTTATATATGTAAAATGCTCAGAAAATTGTGTAGATTAATAATATGCCATTTTCCTCCCATGTTAAAATGTTTAACATGCTGTTTGTGTTTATTTTGCATAATGCCATGTTAAAATGATTTAATTCATAACTAAATAACCGTAGCTCGGAATTAATTAAACTTTATATGTAAATGGGGTGGAAAAACGCCTAGTTTAACATGGTGCACTTTATTTTCCTGTTTAACAACATTAAAATTGTGTTTAGGGCAGAACAGTACCAAATCCATAATTTGCATACGGTGCCTCATTTAAACTTGCCTAGTTAGGTAGTTTTCTTATGCTTCACCTCTTGCCATGTTGAACAACATTTAATATTGTTTGGTAGCATAACCGAGATTAAACTAAATACTTGCATGTGGTGTTTCTTCAATATGCAACTCGTTTCATGTTGATCTCCACTTAACTTGTAGTATTGTTTGTTGCACTTGCTATGCCATGCCTCATTAAATCGGACATGCATCATATTGATTGTGCATCATGCCATGTTTATGCTTGTGCATTTACCATGTTTCTTGCTTCTTTCCAGTGTTGCTTCTTAGTTCCGGTAATGTTGCGTTCGTGAGGATTTGTTCGACTATGTTGGTTCGTCTACTTCATGGACCCGTTCTTCTTCCTTGCGGGATCTCAGGCAAGATGACCGCTACCCTGGATCTCACTACTATCATTGCTATGCTAGTTGTTTCGTTCTATCACTATGCTGCGCTACCTATCACCTGTTTATCAAGCCATCCCAAATTGCCATGAACCTCTGACCTTTGACACCTTTCCTATGCAAATCGTTGTTTGGCTATGTTACCGCTTTGCTCAGCCCCTCTTATAGCGTTGCTAGTTGCAGGTGAAGATGAAGATTGCTCCATGGTGGACAGGATTTTGCTGGGATATCACAATATCTCTTATATTATTAATGCATCTATATATTTGGTAAAGGGTGGAAGGCCCGGCTTTATGCCTGGTGTTTTGTTCCACTCTTGCCGCCCTAGTTTGCGTCATACCGGTGTTATGTTCCCCCATTTTGCGTTCCTTATGCGGTCGGGTGATTTATGGGACCCCCTTGATAGTTCGCTTTGAATAAAACTCCTCCAGCAAGGCCCAACATTGGTTTTACCATTTGCTTCACCTAGCCCTTTTTCCCTTGGGTTTTCGGAGACCAAGGGTCATCTTTATTTTAGCCCCCCCCCCGGGCCAGTGCTTGTCTAAGTGTTGGTCCAAACCGAGCGATGTCCGGTGCCCCCTGGGCAACCAGGGTCTATGCCAACCCGTCGTCTTGCTCATCCGGTGTGCCCTGAGAACGAGATATGTGCAGCTCCTATCGGGATTTGTCGGCACAGCGGGCGGCTTTGCTGGTCTTGTTTTACCATTGCCGAAATGTCTTGTAAACCGGGATTCCGAGTCTGATCGGGTCTTCCTGGGAGAAGGTCTATTCCTTCGTTGATCGCGAGAGCTTGTCATGGGCTAATTTGGGACACCCCTGCAGGGTATAATCTTTCGAAAGTCGTGCCTACGGTTATAGGCAGATGGGAATTTGTTAATGTCCGGTTGTAGATAACTTGACACCAGATCCGAATTAAAATGCATCAACCGCGTGTGTAGCCGTGATGGTCTCTTCTCGGCGGAGTCTGGGAAGTGAACACGGTTTCTGGGTTATGTTTGACGTAAGTAGGAGTTCAGGATCACTTCTTGATCATTACTAGTTGACGACCGTTCCGCTTGCTCTCTTCTCGCTCTTATTTGCGTATGTTAGCCACCATATATGCTTAGTCGCTGCTGCTGCCTCACCACTTTACCCCTGCCTTTCCCTTTAAGCTTTGCTAGTCTTGATACCCATGGTAATGGGATTGCTGAGTCCTCATGGATCACAGATTACTACAACAACAGTTGCAGGTACAGGTTCATGCAATGATCATAACGCGAGAGCGATGCTTGCTTGCGTTGAGTTCTTCTTCTGCTTCTTCTTCGATCAGGGGATACGTTCTAGGTCGGCAGCCTGGGCTAGCAGGGTGGATGTCATTTGAGTTTCTGTTTGTGATTCATCCGTAGTCGGATGATGCTCTTATGTATTGTGATGTTGTATTCATGTGGCATTGTATGCCTTTTGTATGTATCCCCATATATTATATAATGTTGATGTAATGATATCCACCTTGCAAAAGTGTTTCAATATGCGGGTCTATCCTTGGTGGGACCTTCGAGTTCCTTTTGGATAGGGTCGCATATTGGGCGTGACAAGTTGGTAATCAGAGCCTCGACCGACCATAGGAGCCCCCTTGATTGTTGGCCGTTGTTGAGTCTAGAAGAAAACTATTTTGAGTCTTAGGATTATATATATATCGGAGAGTAGGATTCTTTTTACTCCTCAGTCCCTTCGTCGCTCTGGTGAGGTCTCCTGACGTAGATGTTTTGACTTTCCTCTCCTCAAATTTCACTAAATTTTTTTTAGGATCACGCGGGTATCTTGGAATCGTTCCGATGGTTTTGTGACGAGAACATTGTTCTTGGTGCCTCCTGTCTATTTATGTGGCTTTGACCCGGGGAGTCGAGCTCTGAGGTGTTGTCGTCACAATTTTATCGTTGCAGTTCTGGAATACCTGAGTTTTGCCGACATCGAAAATCTCTTTTATGCAGTTGTTGGTGAGATAACCCCGATAACCTAGTACTGGGGCGAGCTCGGGAGTATTGCCATAACTCGTATAACGGATGCTTTTCGAAGGTTGAGGTACACGATTTCCGAAGGTTTCTTGGTTATGTGTTGACGGATGGATACAGCTGGATGTAGGTATTGTTAGTTTGGGTGAGATATATCGCTTCCCCTGTATCCCCAACACCAGATTGCATAACCAGAAAGTTTCGGGAGTTTTATAGGTGGGAATTCAAGTAGCTCCTAGAATATCTTTCCGACAGATGCATGATATGGGATTGGGTAAATCTCTATCATATGTATTTGTTCCGGCTTATTCTGCAAGCCAAATCCTTTGTTTTGTTTTATTTGTGGTATTCGAGTTGCTTCGAAGTCAAATGTTGTATCCATACCTTTCCTAAATGGTGTTCTCATATTTCTATGGGAGTGCTAATCCTTATTGACCATCGAGATTGTCAAGTCAATTCTTTTTCAACCGGTGTGCTTCTCTTCAAGTGGATCCGATCATTTTCAACATTTGCGAGATCAATTCTATGTTTCCTCAACGGTGTTTGTTCCATCTTCTCCAAGTTGTATTTGTTTTTTCCCGCCCTCCAACCCTTTTTCTTCAAGGACTCAGATTTCTTAATCATGTATCCTTTTATTAATGGGAAGTTTCTCCATTCTTTTCCCGTCAATGTTCTTATCTGGTGATTCTCGGGAAGATACTAAGGCAGTTTTAAGTTCATCATTCTTCATCCCTTTTTCTTCTCCGGTGGATCCAATTCAAGCTTTCGGTGTTGATCATATTCTTTTCCTAGTTTCTAATGCTTTCTCATGCCGGTGCATCTCACAATCGTTCACCTCTCTGTATTCTTATCCGGAGTGCTCAAGATATCTCAGAAGACTTGTGTTTCCGTTCTCAATCCGTTCAACATATTTCGAGGTTGTTATCTCATTCAAGTCATTTAATTCAACCGGTGCAATCTCCTTTTCAAGTAATCATTTCAACAGTGTTCCTTTTCAGTGGGCCCTAACCCACAGGTCTTTTCCCAGGATCTTACCTGACTCTTCTAATTTTCCCGGAGCTATTCCCAAATTCTTTTGAAGTTTGACGTAAGAATGAATTCTCATCAGTCATATTCCTTCTCCAAGATCGCTTTCAAATCATTTTCATTGTTGGCTCAACCTCTTTGTTTTTCATTCTCCCGGAGTATCTCAACAATTCATGGTGGTTCTCATCATCATTCTCAACATTTGTAGACCGAAGAAGAGTTTTTCCTCTAAATCATGTCAGTTCTTCCGAAGATTCATGGTTCTAGCTTGATGCCATCCTCTCATAATTGTTTTCGATTGTGAGAATTTTTTTCATCCATCCGAAGCAATTCAAGAGTCTTTTTAGATTGATTCTCCGTAGCCCATCATCTCAGAACTATTCATTCAAGCTTTCAGCTCTCATTCTCCAAATCATAACGGTGCATCATTCAAATATCCTCTAATCAGTTCATGGCCTTTTCGTTCTCATGTATCTAAATTACCTCAAGTATCTTCATTCGTTCTCTAATTCTTACCGGTGATTCACCCCTTTACTTCGTTCGTTTAAAATCCTTACGGTGGTTCGTTCCAGATTTCTCTTCCTTCGTTATCATATCAATTCATTCATTGTTAACAAATCCAACCGGTGGTTCCATCAATACCTTCGCAAGTTTGCGCTATATCACTCTTAATCCATCCTTTCTACGAGAATAAGTAGTATGCCAAATCCGTTGCTTGTCATCAATTAAATTTGATGAAGGATAATCATACAATAAATCTTATTCTTATTTCCTCGAGGTGACTCAATTCTTTTTACGGACATTATTCATATTGAATAAATTCTTGATTACAAGTGATTCATCTTTCGTTCCGGAGTTGGTCATCACATTCTCGGTTCGAGAGGCTTCATCTTTCTTTTCGGAGTTCCAACCTCTCTCAATTATCTCGTCGCAAAGCTCCATCTAAATCATCGCAAGGCTTCACCTTGTATTTTCAACTTCTCTTTCTTTCTATCATCCTTTTATTACCGGAGTTCTTCTTTGAGGCTCTATATGGTGGTTCATCAAGGATTCTTTTCATTCTTCAATTGTTCTTCAAGACTTCTCTCGAAGTTATGATCTGCCAAGCTATACTCAAAAATAAACATGGTGCTCAACACATGTTTTGTTTTGAGGCGTTCAAGCATTCTTCATCTTGCATCCCGAAGTGCAATTCTCTCTATTTTATCTTCTGAGGTGGTGTTATGTCACTCTTGACAATTTCCCTTCGTGATTCAGAAGTTGTCAGGAATGAGTTAATTAAATCCATCATTTTCTCTTCGTTCAAGATATCTTTTCGACCAATAAATCTCTTTGTTGGAGTTATCTTGGGTTATATTCCACCTAAAGCCTTCCATTGGGAGTGCTGCTATTTGTGGTGCTTATCATTGATCCAAGCTTTCTCCATATCCTTCTCGGTGAAAGAGTTTTTTTTTCATCTCTTCGTTGATTTCAAACAAGCAATTGTTTTTCGTTAGTGGCAGAATGTCATCTCATAGGCTTGCGATGTTTCCATAAGCCCACTACAAGCTTATTCTTTTCGTTGTTCTTTTTCCAACAACCCCGTTGTAACCATCTTGGAAGGGTGCTTTCCAAGCTTATTTGTGGCAGAAATTATCATTTTCTTCTCCGTCCCTTTTATCTCAACAATCTAGCTTCCATTCTTTCGTTCCGGAGGCATTGTGATGTTGCTCTCTTCACTAATCATCTTGTTTTGTCAAGATCATGTTCTTTTCGTGCTCATCCATTTAACCGAAGTGTTGTGTCATCTCTTCAAGGCTTTCATCTTATCAAGTTTTGCCTCTCTTTCCAACCGGAGTGCTTTCTGAAATCCTTCTTACCCATTATGCCATTCTTTCAATAGTTCCGGAGGCAGTCTGCTGTTGATTTCATCAAGTATCTTCCCATCTTCTCAAGTTCATGTTCTATTCCTTCCATGTTCAACCGGAGTGCTGCCCAAATTCTTCTTCTCTCATCTTATTTCAACCAGAGTGGTTTCAATTCCTTCTTGTCCATTGTGCTCATCATTCGTGTCTTTGCAACCTTCAAGTTCTCGTAATGTTCCTTGTTCCTCTTTTCTAACGGATTGTTTGCAATCTCATTCATCTCTAATTGCTCAACCTCTCAAGGTTGATGGTTTCACTCGTTTGTCGAAGAAGCAGCTTAGTTTTATCTCTTATCTTCCTCTTCCTTTTCCCTCCGGTGCCATCCTAGATCTCGGGACGAGATCCTCTCGTAGTGGTCGATTATTGTAACGCCCCGGATACAACTTTCCTTATTCATAACTCCGAGTCTTGCCATTTCCGGTTATGTGATTTATTATTTCCTCCGCGGTTGGGTTTTGTCTGCTGTTTTGCAATTTGTTCTTGTTACGCATCTCATCTCATAGCATCATGTGCATCGCATCCATATGTTTTCATAAAACTTGCATCCGTTCGGGTCCCGCCGGTTCTCTCCGTTATCCGTTCTGAGCCCGACCACACTCGCACGCGCCCGCGGCACCTCCGAAATATTATTTTATAAGTTGCATAAAAATGTTCTCGGAATGGGTTGCAACTTGTCGTGCGGCCTTATTATAGTGTAGACAGGCCGCCTGTCAAGTTTCGTCGCATTCGGAGTCTGTTTGACTGCCCAACCGTTAGACATATAGCGGTACCGCTGTCGGTACCTTCGTCGGATGTTTTCGGTCTCCGAAAACCGTGCGGGTCGCACTTCTTCCCCTCTCTTCTGAGCCGAGGCCCTCTTCACAGCCCACTAGACCCACCTACCTAACCCCCTCCGCTCTGGACTGTCCGATGGCGATTGAACATCTCCGAAATGGAGCAAAACCCCCAACCCTAGCCTCCTTTTCCTATAAAAGGAAGCCACCCTTCCATTTTTGGCAGCAGCAAATCCCCCCTCCTCAAAACCCGCGTGGCGCCATCCTCCTCCCACCTCGGGGGCCGCGCTACCGCCTTCCCCCTCCAGATCCGCCGCCGGCCACCTCACAGGCGCCACTTGGCGCTCAGCCATTGGCCAGCCGCCGCCGCGCCGTCGTCCGACAGCCAACCAGGGGCTTCCACGCACACCCCTGGCCTCCCAGCGCTGCCAGGGCCCGGCCGGCCATCCGAGGCTCGCCTCGGGCTGGTTCCGGGCCGAGTCGCCCCCGAACCCTCCTGCTCCAGCACCGTCCCAACCCCGCCGCCGGCAGCCGTCCCCATTGCCTAGCCGGGAGCTCCTCCGCTCCGCCGCCATCCTCCGCGAGGCTAGGACCTCGCCAGCCCCTCTCCTTTCCTTCCTTCTCCCCCTCGTCCTCTCACCATCTCTCTCTCTCAGTGCAGGTCACGCCGCCGCCCACCTATCTCGTCGCCGGCCCCTCTTCCTGCCGGATCCGGCGTCCCCGCAATGACCCAGGCCGGATCCGCCCGTCCCCGTTCCCCGCTGGTCGTCCCCGACACTGGAGCACCCGCCATCATCGCCATCATCCTCGCCGCCGCCGCCATGACCGTGCTCGGGAGCGAGCAGAGGAGCTGCTCCTCCCGTGCGCCGCTCGAGCGCCCACTCGTGGGCCGCCTCCCCCTCGCGCGTGGGCCCCGTCCTAGGCCTCCTCCAGCCCAGCACCGGCCTGCCCAGCTCCCTCGCGCACGTGGGCCTTCCAAGCCGGCCCAGCCCGACTCCCCCAGCGTCCGCATGGGCCTAGCCCAGCCGCGCCAGATCCAGCGCAGCCACAGCCAACCGCTTGGGCCTCCTCCTCTCCAGCCGGGCCTTGGCCCAGGGTGAGCAGACCCCTCCCCCTCTCCTGTGCACTTTGGGCCAGACAGATTCGGCCCGTGTCTTGTTTTTTTCCTGTGCTGCAATTTTCCTATTTATCCAGAGATTGCCAGTTTTTCAGAAAACCCCTCATACATCATGCATTTAATAACTCACAAACTGTGCATCAGATTAAAATAATTTATGTATGTAAAATGCTCAGAAAATTGTGTAGATTAATAATATGCCATTTTCATCCCATGTTAAAATGTTTAACATACTGTTTGTGTTTATTTTGCATAATGCCATGTTAAAATGATTTAATTCATAACTAAATAACCGTAGCTCAGAATTAATTAAACTTTATATGTAAATGGGGTGGAAAAACGCCTAGTTTAACATGGCGCACTTTATTTTCCTGTTTAACAACATTAAAATTTTGTTTAGGGCAGAACAGTACCAAATCCATAATTTGCATAGGGGGATTTTCCGAAATTGTTGTTTGTTACTTCCGGCCTCATTTAAACTTGCCTAGTTAGGTAGTTTTCTTATGCTTCACCTCTTGCCATGTTTAACAACATTTAATATTGTTTGGTAGTAGCATAACCGAGATTAAACTAAATACTTGCATGTGGTGTTTCTTCAATATGCAACTCATTGCATATTGATCTCCACTTAACTTGTAGTATTGTTTGTTGCACTTGCTATGCCATGCCTCATTAAACCGGACATGCATCATACTTGATTGTGCATCATGCCATGTTTATGCTTGTGCATTTACCATGTTTCTTGCTTCTTTCCGGTGTTGCTTCTTACTTCCGGTAATGTTGCGTTCGTGAGGATTCGTTCGACTATGTTGGTTCATCTACTTCATGGACTCGTTCTTCTTCCTTGCGGGATCTCAGGCAAGATGACCGCTACCCTGGATCTCACTACTATCATTGCTATGCTAGTTGTTTCGTTCTATCGCTATGCTGCGCTACCTATAGACTGTTTATCAAGCCATCCCAAATTGCCATGAACCTCTGACCTTTGACACCTTTCCTATGCAAACCATTGTTTGGCTATGTTACCGCTTTGCTCAGCCCCTCTTATAGCATTGCTAGTTGCAGGTGAAGATGAATATTGCTCCATGGTGGACAGGATTTTGTTGGGATATCACAATATCTCTTATATTATTAATGCATCTATATATTTGGTAAAGGGTGGAAGGCTCGGCCTTATGCCTGGTGTTTTGTTCCACTCTTGCCGCCCTAGTTTCCGTCATACATGTGTTATGTTCCCGGATTTTGCGTTCCTTACGCAGTCGGGTGATTTATGGGACCCCCTTGACAGTTCGCTTTGAATAAAACTCCTCCAGCAAGGCCCAACGTTGGTTTTGCCATTTGCTTCACCTAGCCCTTTTTCCCTTGGGTTTCCGGAGCCCAAGGGTCATCTTTATTTTAGCCCCCCCGGGCCAGTGCTTGTCTAAGTGTTGGTCCAAACCGAGCGATGTCCGGCGCCCCCTGGGCAACATGGGTCTATGCCAACCCGTCGTCTTGCTCATCCGGTGTGCCCTGAGAACTAGATATGTGTAGCTCCTATCGGGATTTGTCGGCACAGCGGGTGGCTTTGCTGGTCTTGTTTTACCATTGTCGAAATGTCTTGTAAACCGGGATTTCGAGTCTGATCGGGTCTTCCTGGGAGAAGGTCTATTCCTTTGTTGATCGCGAGAGCTTGTCATGGGCTAAGTTGGGACACCCCTGCAGGGTATAATCTTTCGAAAGTCGTGCCTGTGGTTATAGGTAGATGGGAATTTGTTAATGTCCAGTTGTAGATAACTTGACACCAGATCCGAATTAAAATGCATCAACCGCGTGTGTAGCCGTGATGGTCTCTTCTCAGCGGAGTCCGGGAAGTGAACACGGTTTCTGGGTTATGTTTGACGTAAGTAGGAGTTCAGGATCACTTCTTGATCATTACTAGTTGACGACCGTTCCGCTTGCTCTTTTCTCGCTCTTATTTGCGTATGTTAGCCACCATATATGGTTAGTCGCTGCTACAGCCTCACCACTTTACCCCTGCCTTTCCCTTTAAGCTTTGCTAGTCTTGATACCCATGGTAATGGGATTGCTGAGTCCTCATGGCTCACAGATTACTACCACAACAGTTGCAGGTACAGGTTCATGCGATGATCATAACGCGAGAGCGATGCTTGCTTGCGTTGAGTTCTTCTTCTGCTTCTTCTTCGATCAGGGGATAGGTTCCAGGTCGGCAGCCTGGGCTAGCAGGGTGGATGTCGTTTGAGTGTCTGTTTGTGATCCATCCGTAGTCGGATGATGCTCTTATGTATTGTGATGTTGTATTCGTGTGGCATTGTATGCCTTTTGTATGTATCCCCATATATTATATAATGTTGATGTAATGATATCCACCTTGCAAAAGTGTTTCAATATGCGGGTCTATCCTTGGTGGGACCTTCTAGTTACTTTTGGATAGGGTCGCATATTGGGCGTGACATATAGCCAGTCAAAGTTTTGTCAAAATTCTGTTTTTAATAAAAACACAAAAAGAAAATGGTTCGGGGGCTTACGCTTTCACCTAGCGTATACGTATTCGGTGGAATATGTTTCCACTTAAGCTAGCGTGGGTCGACTCATGGGTCCCTTGGGCCCAGTGGTTAGGTTTGACCAGTCGCCCATGCCTCCTTCCTCCTCTGTCCGAGTGGAGGCGGAGCTCCAGCGACCAACGCTGGCGATTGGCGGTTCCTCGCGGGGCTCCGACAGCGGGAACAAGTTCACCGCACTAGGACGATCCTCCCGATGGTCGAGAGGGTCGTGGGGACGGAGGGGGTCGCCGGCGGCGAGCTCCGCGGCGGACGACATTTTCCGGAACAATTGGGTCCCGGCCTAAGGTGGCTCCCAGTCGAAGCTGAGAGGTTGGGCGGCTCCACGCGGTCGAGGTGAGGAGAATGGGAGCACGAGAGGGGTTAGGGGCCTCGGTCTTGGCCGGACTTTACCGGAACGTGGCGGCGGTCGAATCTGCCGGAGATGGGAGAGAGGATGGCCTCTGGCCAATTGGGAGGAGGGGGCTTCCTACTACTCGAACATGGTTGCTGACGAGCCTAGGCGTGATCGGAAGGTCTATTTATAGCCCGGGGAGGTCGGTCTCCACGACTGTGGATAAGAACGTCGGTGAACCGCCATTCTGTTGCTAGCAAGCTGACGTGGCGGCGACGGGCTCGCGGATAAGCTCGGGCTGTTCAGGGGCGAGCTGGCGCGCTGGAGTGGCTCGGGCGGCACTGTCCATGGCAGGATCCTGCTGCGGACACCGGCGTGCCGCCAAGGGAACTCTGATGGCAGCGCTGTAGGGCGCCAGGGGTGGCTTGGAGGGTTCTGGCGAGCGGGTGAGGACGGGACGTGGCCCTGGGGGTGAGCAAAGGCCAGGGGCAAGACGCGGCGGCTCGGTTGCGCGCGCGTGTAAAACATGCGCTCTAGGTCTAGGTTAGAGGAACAACAGAATAATAACAAGCATGCCACAGTCGGGCGTCTGTGCGACACCACATAAAGGGCTTATAAATAATTTAAATAACAAGCATGCCACAGTCGGGCATCTGAGTGACGCCACATAAAGGGCTTATAAGTAATTTAAATAACAAGCATGCCACAGTCGGGCGTTTGTGCGACACCACATAAAGGGCTTATAACTAATTTAAATAACAAGCATGCCACAGTCAGGCGTCTGAGCGACACCACATAATGGGCTTATAAGTAATTTAAATAACAAGCATGCCACAGTCGGGCGTCTGAGCGACACCACATAAAGGGCTTATAAGCAATTTAATCACAGTTAATATCCAGGATGTAGAACCGTCCCAGGGATACTCAATAATTCAAATAATGTAAATGTTTAGTACATAATAATAGTAATCATAGTCATCATGAGTCACAAGTCATGATCCATGTTCTGGTTTAGCTATTTTTCCTCCGAAGACTGACACTAACACCGACACTTGACCCATCCCAGACTGTAGTCCTTAACCATGGACATGGCTATTCGAATAGATATAATCTCTGCAGAGGGTGTACTCTTTACCCATGAGTAACGGATTCCTTTAGTCCATCGGGACTAATTCCGTCTACGGTCTTTTAATTGAAAACACACCTGACCGCACACACCAGCCTAACTTACCGGTGTCTAGAATCACCCACGACACCCGTTAAGCAAAACTCTAAGTGGGGAGGCTACAACCTCGACTAGCATGGGATCACAAAATTTATAACGCGTGTAAACTAGGGGAGCTACCCCCTTGGCTCCAACCGGAAACACCCATGCCCCCGGACCAGGTGGCATGCCTACCGGATGTAGCCGGTATCTTCCACCATGGCCTCTCTGTACGGTGTGTGCTAGGAAGGGGTTGACAACTTACTGAACTGTAGCCTGCCTATCGCAGGGGCAAGTGGTAGTAGAAAACAAGTATGGGGGTTACTGGAACAAGACTCGATCTACGGTCGACTCAGGAGGTTAAGGCATTCCCTGCAGGACTAGTATAACAAATATATTTCACACCAACAAACAAAATCACCACTCATCATACCTCACCATGACTTACCAGACATAACCGTCTCAACGAATTATTAGAGACAAGTTCGTGTCTACTCGAGACAGTGACTTCCCCGGATTCCTCCCGATTGGCAGGAAGGCATACGAGGGTGATTACTATGCGAAGCATACCAAATTCCAACAGCAAGGAATCATCATTATGCACTCATGAATGTGATCATAACACCACATAAAATATTGAATTCTTCACGTTAAGGTGGTGTCGTATTTGCATCAAATGACGCACAACAGATATTATGCCGGGGTTCAAAATGCTTGCCTTCAAGGGTATGCAAGTGGGGTGCACTTTTTGAAAGTTGCCTTCTTCTTCAAAATCCTATTTCACGAAAATTTGAATTAACACATAGTCCCAAAACAGTACAAAAATAGTTGTTTGGAAAATTTTCAAACAAATATGAAAATAAACTAGACAAAATTTGAGAAACAACAGAAAAAGAATCAAATCAATTGGACTTGTATTTTAAAAGTTATAGCCAGTCAAAGTTTAGTCAAAATTCTGTTTTTAATAAAAAACAGAAAAAGAAAACGGTTCGGGGGCTTACGCTTTCCCCTAGCGAAGGCGTATTTGGTGGAATACGTTTCCACTTAAGCTAGCGTGGGTCGACTCATGGGTCCCTTGGGACCACTGGTCAGGTTTGACAAGTCGCCCGCGCCTCCTTCCTCCTCTGTCCGAGCGGAGGCGGAGCTCCGGCGACCAACGCCGGCGATTGGCTACTCCTCACGGGGCTCCGACAGCGGGAACAGCTTCACCGCACTAGGATGATCCTCCCGGTGGTTGAGAGGGTCGTGGGGATGAAGGGGGTCGCCAGCAGCGAGCTTCACGGCGGACGGCATCTTCGAGAACACTTGGGTCTCGGCCTATGGTGGCTCCCAGTCGAAGATGAGAGGTTGGGCCGCTCCGCACGGTCGAGGGGAGGAGAATGGGAGCACGGGAGGGGTTAGGGGCCTCGGTCTTGGCCGGACTTTACCAGAATGTGGCGGCGGTCGAACCTGCCGGAGATGGGAGAGAGGATGGCCTCTAGCCAACTGGGAGGAGGGGGGCTTCCTACTACTCGAACAAGGTTGCTGACGAGCCTAGGCGTGATCAAAAAGGCTATTTACAGCCCGGGGAGGTCGGTCTCTACAGCTGCGGATAAGAATGCCGGCGAACCGTCGTTCTGTTGCTAGAAGGGCGACGTGCTAGCGACGGGCGCTAGCGGACGGGCTCGCGGATAAGCTCGGGCTATTCAGGGGCGAGCTGGCACGCTGGAGTGGCTCGGGCGGCACCGACCCTGGCAGGAGCCTGCTACGGACGCTGGCATGCCGCCAAGGGAGCTCTGACGGCGGTGCTGTAGGGCGCCAGGGGTGGTTTGGAGGGTTCTGGCGAGCGGGTGAGGACGGGGCGTAGCCCTGGGGGTGAGCAAAGGCCAGGGGCAAGACGCAGTGGCTCGGTTGCGGGCGCGTGCAAAACATGCGCTCTGGGCGCGCCCAGAGCACGCACGCTACATGCTCGACAAAAAGCCAGTGTGGCCTAGAAGTCTTGGGTGAGGCTGGCAATTAACAGGTCTTGGTTAGAGGTAGCTAGGAGCTTACTGGACATGGTTGTAGGGCCAGGGGATCAAGTTCATAATGCAAACTAGAAACTATGTCAAATCTGGCCATGCACACAAGGTGCTCGACAGAATGCCATGGGCATCTGGGCATCCCTTCTGGTGGCCAAAATCTCCAGATCAGAGTCTCTTTAGATATAGGTGATGGTGGCAAGGTTATTTAGGCAAAACCAGAAACTTGTTAGTGCAAGTTTTGCAAATCTTCAGTTCTGGACAGAAAGTGAAGGGCATTATTGCATGGACCAAAAATACTCCAATGGGTCCAATCTCCTAGACTTAAGGTTTTGGTAGAGTGGTCAATAAGCAGGACAAATCCCAAGGCAACAAGAGCAAGATAAAATATGGTTGAAGTGTAAAACACTAAACTGGACCAGAATGAAGATGAGGATGATTTGCTCAAATTTTTGAAAGAACACCAATGGGTTTTTGCATAAAGTTGAATTATGCACTACTACTAACATCCCCCAATTTTGGTGGGTTTTTTAAAGAAATATTTAAATAGGTTGTAGTGCACATGGAACTCTAAAATTTATAAAAAATCATTTTTAAAGAAATAAAGCTCAGGAAAAATGATTGTAGAAATAATTCCACTAATAAAAAGAAATGGTCTTGGGAAGATACACAAGTCCATCAATATTTTTGAAAGGTTTCCACCTAGAAGGAAAAACTCAAAAATTCAGAGGGACAGAGTGATCTGCAATTAAGAGATAAAACCAGAAAATAAAAAACAAATTTCCTCGCAAAATTTTAATTAATAAATCAAGGTCAAAATTTTGGGGTGTTACACCAGGTGCCCCCCTCAGGTCGATCCTGGCTCCAGAAATTCTCTTTTATTGTATAAAAAAATCCTCGCAAAGTTTTGTTCCATTCCGAGAACTTTTATTTCTGCACAAAAACAACACCATGGTAGTTCTGCTGAAAACAGTGTTAGTCCAGGGTTAGTTTCATTCAATTCTTGCAAATTGGAGTCCAAAACACGAGAAAAAGCGTTAGGTAAAGTAGATACGTTGCAGATGTATCACCGCCCCGTACTTGCACTGGACAGCCACCGCACCCGCTTGATGCCAACACGCTGGTCGGTAGGCTCGACCGCCTCCTTGGCAGAGGTGTCCACCTGGGCGCAGTAGAGGAACATGACCGTCGCATCCTCGAGCTGGTGATCTCCGATGAAATAGCCAACTTGGAGCTCGAGATCGCGATCCAAATGTACCGCAAGCGTGTCGACCGCTTGGACGAACGCCTGCATGAGTTCAGGCAGAGGCAAGGGCTGCTAGTCATGGTCTCATGGATGCATTTTGTTTTGTTGAGTCGTTTCGACGTGGATAGCTATGTATTCACAATAATCATAGTATTACTCTGTTTATTCCTCTGTTTCAATGTGTGTACTCTGTTTTCCATTCTTATGTGTTCTGTTTCAATGTGTGTATATATGCTTTCCATTCTGTATATGTGTATGATAACAACTAGATTAAAATTAGTATACAAAGCCAGATACAAAATGGGGTTCATTATATATATATATATTAATTGTTCATTAGTTCATCATAGAATATATATAATATCGTCACATATACGTGATGATACTTAACTACTAGGTACAATGCATAAAATTGAAAACAAAGAATACTAAAACTAATAATCCCTCCTGGGGGCAGTATTCCGGCAGCCCCTCGCCAGCAGCTCCCTGGTAAACGGCATCTTCCCAGCGCGGAGGCAGTACTTCGCCTCCTCCGTCTTGCAGCGCTTGACATACCTATCCGCCTCTTGCTGGTGGACGAGCGCGAACGATCTTGCCATTTTGTTGGGCACCCACCGGAGCTCCTCATCAGTGGCAGGCTGAAGCTTATCGGCCCACCTCCATGCACCGATGAGGTGCCTAGCGCCTTTGACCGTCCTCGCAAAGTACCCGTCTTCATACACCTCCTCCACATGATTACGCACCCGCCCCTAAAGCTCCACCACCTCCTTTTTCAAGGCGGCATCACAGGCTTCACAGGCTGCCTGGTACCTGGCTTCCTCCTCTGCCATCTCCTTCTTGAAAGCCACTTGCCTGGTTTTCTCAGCCGGTGGTAGTGATTTCCAAATACAAAGATTGTACTAGCCCCAAAACCAATCCAAAGTTGGGAGGTTCGGCGCAATCTTGTCCGGTGACGCGTAGGGTCCTCGTCGCTGATCTTCAAGTGAGCATCCTCGAGGGATGGAGACTCCACATCGGCGCGTGGGCAGACCGGCGGCACCATGGCAGAGATTTGTGAGAGAGAGAGAGAGAGAGGAGGATGTAGATGAGAATGCAGGCGGGATGACGTGAGCAAGGTAGTATTTATTGGCGGCCAGAATCTAGATCGACGGGAACAGTACACACACTGGTCGCCAGAATTTACGAGTACTGTAGTTTGAATTACCCACTATTCCCGCAGCAAAATCCGTGTGTGAACATAATAGCTGACGGTTTCCAATACAGAACCGTGCCTGATTATTAATCCCGGCCACTCACCTTCCAAACCTCGAGGCACGAAATAGAGTGCCAATCGTGTGGGGGCTGGTTGCCTTGCCAGATCTTTACATTTTCTTTTTTGAACACCAGATATTTACATCATCTGATGATTTTTTAACTTGCACACAAGTACACAAAAATATGATTTTTCAAACCGTTATGGTTAGCCGTTGCATGTAGATGTAGTTCAAATTTGAATTATGGTCATTAAATGGCTAGAAAATCACTTAAATGTCTTTAAATGGTCAAATGACCCCTGAAATTTTCCAAATTTTCACATTACAGTTGTATTAGTGCACGTTAAACATAGAAAAAATTTGAAGGCCATAAGAGGAAGCAATCTCCCGTTCATCATCAAACATGCATATTTCCCTATCGGAACCACGAGCCTTCTAGTGAGTTGCTCCGGTTTGTGAGGGGTGTGTGTCCAAACTTTCATCAAACAGCCAATTTTTTTACCACATCATCTTGGGGGCATGACATTACGTCAAGCAAGGTTTCATGTTTTTCTGATCATTTTTTAATTTTCTGGAATTAAATTGCCATGGCACTCCATGCATGTGTCCATGCCGTGAGACCAATATGTTTGAAAATTCCTTCTAATTTTGTGCACATGGAATTAACTCGCACACAAGTAAACAAATATGATTTTTCAAACTGTTATGGTTAGCCGTTGCATGTAGATGTAGTTCAAATTTGAATTACGGTCATTAAATGGCTAGAAAATCACTTAAATGTCTTTAAAAGGACAAACGATCCAAGAAATTTTCCAAATTTACACATGGCAGTTGTATTAGTACACGTTAAACAAAGAAAAATTAAAAGGCCGTAAGAGGAAGCTATCTCCTGTTCGTCAACAAACATGCATTGTTCCCTCTTGGAACCACGAGCCTTCTAGTGAGTTGCTCCGGTTTGTGAGGGGGGGGTGTCCAAACTTTCGTCAAACAGGCCAATTTTTTTACCACATCATCTTGGTGGTGTGACATTACATCAAGCAAGGTTTCATGTTTTCTAATCACTTTTTTGTTTTCTCGAATTAAAATGCCATGGCACTCCATGCATCTGTCCATGCCGTGAGACCAATATGTTTGAAAATTCCTTCTAATCTACTGCACATGGAATTAACTCACACACAAGTGCACAAATATTATTTTTCAAACCGTTATGGTTAGCCATTGCATGTACATGCAGTTCAAATTTGAATTACGGTCATTAAATGGCTATAAAATCACTTGAATGTCTTTAAAAGGTCAAATGACCCCTAAAATTTTCCAAATTTTCACACGACAGTTGTATTAGTTCATGTTAAACATAGAAAAAAATTGAAGGTCGTAAGAGGAAGCTATCTCCCGTTTGTAATCAAAAATGCATTGTCCCTCTCGGAACCATGAACTTCTAGTGAGTTGCTCTGGTTTGTGAGGGGTGTATGTCCAAACTTTCTTTAAACATGCCAATTTTTTTACCACATCATCTTGGTGGCATGACATTACATCAAGCATGGTTTCATGTTTTTTTGATCATTTTCTAATTTTTTGGAATTAAAATGCCATAGCACTCCATGCATGTGTCCATGCCGTGAGACCAATATGTTTGAAAATACCTTCTAATTTACTGCACATGGAATTAACTTGCACACAAGTACACAAATATGATTTTTCAAACCGTTATGGTTAGCCGTTGCATGTACATGTAGTTCAAATTTGAATTATGGTCATTAAATGGCTAGAAAATAACTTAAATGCCTTTAAAAGGTCAAATGACCCCTGAAATTTTCCTAATTTTCACATGACAGTTGTATTAGTGCACATTAAACGTAGAAAAGAATTTCAGGGCCGTAAGGGGAAGCTATCTCCCATTCGTTATCAAACATGCATTGTTCCCTCTCGGAACCACGAGCCTTCTAGTGAGTTCCTCCGATTTGTGAGGGATGTGTATCCAAACTTTCGTCAAATAGGACAATTTTATTTACCACATCATCTTGGTGGCATAACATTACATCAAGCAAGGTTTCATGTTTTTCTGATCATTTTTAAATTTTTTGGAATTAAAATGGCATGGCACTCCATGCCGTAAGACCAATATGTTTGAAAATTCCTTCTAATTTACTTCACATGGAATTAACTCGCACACAAGTACACAAATATGATTTTTCAAACCATTATGGTTAGCCGTTGCATGTACATGTAGTTCAAATTTGAATTACGGTCATTAGAAAATCACTTAAGTGTCTTTAAAAGGTCAAATGACCACTGAAATTTTCCAAATTTTCACATGACGGTTGTATTAGTGCATGTTAAATGTAGAAAAATTTGAAGGCCGTAAGGGATGCTATCTCCCGCTCGTCGTCAAACATGCATTGTTCCCTCTCGAAACCACGAGCCTTCTAGTGAGTTGCCTTGGTTTGTGAGGGGTGTGTGTCCAAACTTTCGTCAAACATGCAAAAATTTTACCACATCATCTTGGTGGCATGATAGTACATCAAGCGAGGTTTCATGTGTTTCTAATCTTTTTTTAATTTTTTGGAATTTAAATGCCATGGCACTCCATGCTTAATTGTGTCATAGCCGTTATACCAATATGTTTGAATATTCCTTCCAATTTACTGCACATGGAATTAAATCGCACACAAGTACACAAAATATGACTTTTCAAACCGTTATGGTTAGCCGTTGCATGTACATGTAGTTAAAATTTGAATTACTATTATTAAATGGCTAGAAAATAACTTAAATATCTTAAAAGGTCAAATGACCCCTGAAATTTTCCAAAATTTGACATGACAGTTGTATTAGTACTACAAATTTTCTCGTACATTTAAAACACCATTCGTTGCCACTTTACTCCAAATTCGTCTTTGACAGCTAATAAAAAATATCCACAACATCACACACAGTTTCTTTGTAGGAACTGTTTGTGATGAAAAATTCTGGGTCTATTTAAGTCTTCCTCCTTAAGCGCCGGCTCATCTGGTCTAGTGCCGGCAACCCCCAAATCCATGAATCCCGATCCCCATTCCCTCACCCCCTTCTTGCAAAGATGACGCCGTGGAAATGCTTCGTGAAGGCCCGTATGATGGTCGCGTCCTCCCCGAGCGCCGCCGCTTGCGCCGAGAGTGCGGCCGCCTACGCCGAGAGTGCCTCCTCATCCGCATTGAGTGTGGCTGCAACCAACGAGAGGGCATCGGCGGTAGCCAACAGGGCAGCTGCAGCAGCCGAGACGGCTACAGCTACTGTTGTGATGGCGGCTGCAAATGCCGAGAGTGCTCGAGCTGCTGTCTGTGCCGCTGATGTCGCCCTGGCCTGGGTCAAGGCCATCCATGACAAGATCGAGGACGCACAAGCCAAGATATTCCAGGCCACCTCAAAATCCAGCATGCAACCTGTCGTGGAATTATCACGGCAGATGCCCTAGCATCAGGACTTAGGTGTGGAGCCACCGCAACATAGTTAGCTTGAAGGGGTTAAAACGGGAAAAGGGACACAGAGAGTTTACCCAGGTTGGGCCCGTCGCAGTGAGGTAAAGGTCTACTCCTGCTTTAGGTTGTATTTCTTGGATTTCAATTACTAGGGAGCGAATATGCTTGACCTAGTTCTCGACTTGTTGTTTTCTTGTCCTAACCCGCCGCCGGGTCACGCCTTTATATATACAGGTCGATGCGTGGTAACTTACTAAGTCCTGGCCGGCTCATACACAACATGTCCGGCTCGGTGATAGAACTAAACTTTCCTTAAAATACAAGTTAAACATATGGCGGTTTATGCCCGTGGGCCTCAAGTCTCCTCCGGGTCTTGGGCCTTCCGTAAGCTTGCTTCATGAACCACCATCTTCAACATCTTCTTGGGCCTTCTCATTGTGAACCACTAGTGGTATTACCCAGCCCCTCCTGGGCGGGTCATACCCAATAGTTATATCCCCAACTTAGGCCCCAGGTTGATGTGAACTTGTTCATATCAATCTTCAACACATATAAAAAATCCTTCCTCGTCAGTCCTTTCGAAATCTTATAACCCGCAGTGAAGTCAGCTCACAGAATCGCGGTAACCCGCCATGACATCATCTCACATTAATATCACACGAAGCCCAAATCTTAATATTCCTTCCCTTTAATGAATCTCCGAAAATTGAGGCATCTTTGCTGTCTCAATCTTTTTTGGCCTCCTCAATTCTCATGCATGCAACCTATCCTTTTGCCTTATAAATAGAGCCAAGGGTCCTTTTCATTTTCCTCCCTTGCCTCCTCGTCTTCATCCTCTTCCTCATGATGCCTCCAGCGCCGGAGCTCCACCGCCGCCGACCTTCATCTACTGCCTCCACATTGGCTGCTGCATCAACCGGAATGCACCAGAGTTCCTCTACGCGCCTCCGCTGTCCAACAGCCTCGGTAAGCCTTCATATTTCCTCACCATAGATCTACATTATGGTTTGTTCGAGTTCTTCGGAGTTCATCTCTATTCCTCTTTGTTCCTCCCTGTCTTTGTAGTTTCAACCTGAGTTTAGTGTTCATCTTTCGCGACATTAGTTTTAGCACTCATTTTTGATATTTGAACTCCTCACCTCCATAAGAGATCTCATCTGAGTACGTGAACTTTTCTGCTGCCGCCACTTAGGTTTAAATTTTTTCTTATTTATAGGAACTGCTGTAGATTCAAAATCATAGCACCGATCTGTGAAAATTGTTTGTCCAACACTTAGAAATTCTTCACTTATAGATCTGAAAACTGATATTTGTATAGGCAGCTTAACTCATAAGCCATAACCCACCAGGTACCATTTGTCCCATCTTAAGCCGCCAATAGATTGCCTTGCATAACTCCAACACTATCCTCAGGCTAAACATACTACATGTTTATAGTTCTTACTCTTGAACCCATGGCCGGCTTAACAACATAATCTTAAACCGGCAAAATTTTATTTGCAGCTCATCATGCACAACGACTAAGACATTCACTTCATGCAACTTGGCATCATCCAGGGTTACCGAGGAAGATTTGAACAACTTTATTGAAACTGGCGTCTTAGCCAAGAAACAAGAGATCCACTGGAGGGTCCCAGGCACCAAAAATCCTCCTGAGCCCAAGGAAGGAGAAGTAATTTTTTCACTAATCACATGATTCGGGGGTTGTCGGCGTCCTTGATATGGGGTATGCAACCCTTCCTACCTGCGGCCCACCACGTGGCTCCATCGACGGCCTGGTATGGCCCAGCTTCAGCATCAACAACTCAAGACCCTCACGAGGGGCCAAGCCTCGTGAGGCAGACGACGCCAAGACCCTGAGAGGATCGGCCTCCTCAGGCTAGCTCCCGAGGGGCGGAGAGTTCTATGCAAGGTATACCTCATGAGGCTCAGCTGACGTGAGCCATGATGACCAAGGCCAGGCGGGAGCCAGGCGGGCGCAAAGTGTAGGTTTCCTCTTTGGTGCAAAGGAGGCAGGCCGCAGGCACGGAGACCCGAGGAATCAGCCAAAGGTTTCCATTCTGGTGCAACGAGACCAAGACCGCCAGGACGGCAGGACGAAGGACATCGACGAGCCCACCACAGCGTCACGACCAGAGGCTTTTCACAGGCGAAGACTACTTTTGTCAGGATAAGTTGTACCCCTTGTCCCCTTTCAAATCCAGCTGTTGTGGGATCCCTTGGCACCAATATTTGAGAAGAGGACCAAGGCCACTATAAATAGGACTTAGCCACCACCATAGAGAAAAATGGGATCGGATCCATTCTCACCCGACCACCTCATCATCTCTCTTGAGCTCAAGAACACCTCACCTCCTGAGGCCAGTTCATCCACTGTTCTAGTTCATCCTCAGCCATCGAGGCAATCCACCAAAATGCTGGAGTAGGGTATTACATCGCAAGGTGGCCCGAACCAGGATAAACTACTGTGTCTCTTTGTCTCTTCAAGCTCGTCGTGCTAGGCTTAGGAGGATCGTGAGTAGGCAGGCTGGGTAGGTTGAGATCTCCGCATGCACCCCAGAGTTCGAACCTCTCAAGGGTTTGCGGAACCCGTAATCCGACATTTGGCGCGTCAGGTAGGGGTGCGTCGGATCTTCCCTTCTGTCGCTCGGTCCTCCGCCGCTCCAACGACGACATGGCGGATGCCGCGAGGGTGCACGTCGAGCACTGGGTCGTCTAGGCCTCCTCGGTAGCGCCCGCCGATGAGGAAGACCTCCACTCCACAATGCTCGCGGCCCGCGCTCTGTCAGGGGCGATCGGCCATGGGGGGACGCGTGGCGCAACCTTCTCCACTGGCACCCTGCTGCAACCGCGCCGCCATGCGATCTGCGAACTACGCTGCAGCAACCACACCACACACGCGCAGGGAACAGGCAAACATGCGCGCGGCGGTCATCGTGGCTCGAGAGCTCTTACGGTGCAGGCTGCTGGAAAGCAGCCATGACGCCTTGCTGGAATGGGTTGCCAAGCTGATGGATGCGGCGTGCAGGGGACGGCGCCATTCTACACCCTTCCCGTGTCGCAGGCGGTGCTGAGGGCACGCGCCCATCCCCAACACAACCGCGCGCCCCCTCCCAGGGCCCCTGGAGAGCCTCTCAGCGCCGACCAGCCTCATGGAGTAGCCCATACCCCTCTGGACATGCCACCTCAGCATGGGGCTGCTCTGGGCAACATCACCAGGCGCCGCGCCTAAGCACTATCCCCTGGTTGATAGGATCAGAGGGCGGTTGAAGAAGGAGGGAAACGTGAGGCAGCCGGGTGGCGTTTCTGGTGCGGCCAGCCCGGAAGCATATGTCCCCGTTGCGATGGATCCAAGGCACGCACTATGGGAGTGCCCCAGCCGATCCCCCAAGCCGGGCTAGGTGCTGGACATACACGAGGCCAAGCTCTCGTTCGATACACCACAAAGCCCCACCAACGTCTCCAACAGCGACAACATCTGGGTATTGCTAACGCCTCAGGGGCACACTTACGCTCACCATGGATCGCAGGTGAACCATGGCGTGCTACCTCTTGAGCACTGCGTTGGTTTTCCCTTGAAGAGGAAAGGGTGATGCAGCAAAGTAGCGTAAGTACCCTCAATTTTTAAGAACCAAGGTATCAATCTAGTAGGAGGCTCCACACAAGTCCCTCGTACCGACACAAACAAACAAGAACCTCGCAACCAACACGATAAAGGGGTTGTCAATCCCTTCACGACCACTTGCAAAAGTGAGATCTGATAGAGATAATAAGATAAGATAAGTATTTTTGGTATTGTTATGATATAGATTGAAAAGTAAAGATTGCAAAATAAAGTAGATTGGAAACTTATATGATCGAAAATAGACCCGGGGGCCATAGGTTTCACTAGTGGCTTCTCTCAAGATAGCATAAGTATTACGGTGGGTGAACAAATTATTGTCGAGCAATTGATAGAAAAGTGCATAGTTATGAGAATATCTAGGCATGATCATGTATATAGGCATCACGTCTGCGACAAGTAGATCGAAACGATTCTTCATCTACTACTATTACTCCACACATCGACCATTATCCAGCATGCATCTAGAGTATTAAGTTCATAAGAACAGAGTAACGCATTAAGCAAGATGACATGATATTTAGAGGGACAAACTCAAGCAATATGATATAAACCCCATCTTTTTATCCTCGATGGCAACAACACAATACGTGCCTTGCTGCCCCTGCTATCACTGGGAAAGGACACCGCAAGATTGAACCCAAAGCTAAGCACTTCTCCCATTGCAAGAAAGATCAATCTAGTAGGCCAAACCAAACTAATAATTGGAAGAGACTTGCAAAGATAACCAATCATACAAACAATTCAGAGGTGATTCAAATATTTCTCATAGATAAACTTGATCATAAACCCATATTTCATCGGGTCTCGACAAACACACCGCAAAAAGAGTTAAATTGAATAGATCTCCAAGAAGATCGAGGAGAATATTGTATTGAGATTCAAAGAGAGAGAAGAAGCCATCTAGCTAATAACTATGGACCCGAAGGTCTATGGTAAACTACTCACGACTCATCGGAGAGGCTATGGTGTTGATGTAGAAGACCTCCGTGATTGATTCCCCCTCCGGCGGAGCACTGGAAAAGGCTCCAAGATGGGATCTCACGGGTACAGAAGGCTGCGGCAGTGGAAATATTGTTTGGTGGTGCTCTTGGATGTTTTCGGGGTACGTAGATATATATATATATAGGTATAGGAAGTCGGTCAGGGGAGCCACGAGGGGCCCACGAGGCAGGGGGCACGCCCTGCACCCTCGTGGCCGCCTCGGCTGCTTCTTCACATCCACTCCAAGTCTCTTGGATTGTGTTTGTTCCAAAAAGATCGCTCCCGAAGGTTTCATTCCATATGGACTCTGTTTGATATTCCTATTCTTCGAAACACTGAAATAGGCAAAAAAAACAGCAATTTGGGTTGGGCCTCCGGTTAGTAGGTTAGTCCCAAAAATGATATAAAAGTGTATAGTAAAGCCCATAAACATCCAAAACGGGTAATATAATAGCATGGAACAATAAAAAATTATAGATACGTTGGAGACGTATCAAGCATCCCCAAGCTTAATTCCTGCTCGTCCTCGAGTAGGTAAATGATAAAAAAGAATTTTTTGTTGTGGAATGCTACCTAGCATATTTCTCAATGTAATTTTCTTTATTGTGGCATGAATGTTCAGATCCAAATGATTCAAAATAAAAGTTCATATTGACATAAGAGTAATAATACTTCAAGCATACTAACAAAGTAATCATGTCTTCCCAAAATAACATGGCCATAGAAAGTTATCCCTACAAAATCATATAGTATGACTATGGTCTATATTCATCACACAAAATATTTAAATCATGCACAACCCCGATGACAAGCCAAGCAATTGTCTCATACTTTTGATGTTCTCAAACCTTTTCAATCTTCACGCAATACATGAGCGTGAGCCATGGACATAGCACTATAAGTGGAATAGAATGGTGGTTGTGGAGAAGACAAAAAGGAGGAGAAGATAGTCTCACATCAACCAGGCGTATCAACGGGCTACGGAGATGCCCATCAATACATATCAATGTGAGTGAGTAGGGATTGCCATGCAACAGATGCACTAGAGGTATAAGTGTATGAAAGCTCAACAAAAGAAACTAAGTGGGTGTGCATCCAACTTGCTTGCTCACAAAGACCTAGGGCATTTTGAGGAAGCCCATCATTGGAATATACAAGCCAAGTTCTATAATGAAAAATTCCCACTAGTATATGAAAGTGACAACATAGGAGACTCTCTATCATGAAGATCATAGTGCTACTTTGAAGCACAAGTGTGGTAAAAGGATAGTAACATTGTCCCTTCTCTCTTTTTCTCTTTGTTTTTTATTTTGGCGGGCTTCTTTGGCCTCTTTTTTTTATTTGGGCTTCTTTTATCTCTTTTATTTTTCATAAAGTCCGAAGTCTCATCCCGACTTGTGGGGGAATCATAGTCTCCATCATCCTTTCCTCACTTGGTACAATGCTCTAATAATGAAGATCATCACACTTTTATTTACTTACAACTCAAGAATTACAACTCAATACTTAGAACAAAATATGACTCTATGTGGATGCCTCCAGCGGTGTACCGGGATATGCAATGAATCAAGAGTGACATGTATGAAATAATTATAAAGGTGGCTTTGCCAAAAATACAATGTCAACTACATGATCATGCGAAAGCAATATGACAATGATGGAGTGTGTCATGATAAACGGAATGGTGGAAATTTGCATGGCAATTATATCTCGGAATGGCTATGGAAATGCCATAATAGGTAGGTATGGTGGCTGTTTTGAGGAAGGTATATGGTGGGTGTATGGCACCCGCAAAAATTGCGTGGCACAAGAGAGGCTAGCAATGGTGGTAGGGTGAGAGTGCGTATAATCCATGGACTCAACATTAGTCATAAAGAACTCACATACTTATTGGAAAAAAATTATTAGTTAACGAAACGAAGTACTACACACATGCTCCTAGGGGGATAGATTGGTAGGAAAAGACCATCGCTCGTCCCCGACCGCCACTCATAAGGAAGACAATCAATAAATAAATCATGCTCCAACTTCATCACATAACGGTTCACCATACGTGCATGCTACAGGAATCACAACTTTTAACACAAGTATTCCTCAAATTCACAACTACCCAACTAGCATGGCTCTAATATTACCAACCTCATATCTCAAAACAATTATCAATCATCAAGTTGATCATAGTTTTCAATTCACTTTCTATGATAGTTTTTATTATACCCAACTTGGATGCCCATCATTCTAGGACCAATTTTATAACCATAGCAAATACCATGCTGTTCAAAAAGACTCTCAAAATAATATAACTTAAACATGAGAGATCAATAATTTTTACAAAATAAAGCCACCGCCGTGCTCTAAAAGATATAAGTGACGCACATAGAGCAAAACTGTCTAGCTCAAAAGATATAAGTGAAGCACATAGAGTATTCTAATAAATTCCGAATCACGTGTGTCTCTCCCAAAAGGTGTGTACAGCAAGGATGATTGTGGTAAACTAAAAAGCAAATACTCATATCATACAAGACGCTCCAAGCAAAACACATATCATGTGGTGAATAAAAATATAGTTCCAAGTAAAGTTACCGATAGACGAAGACAAAAGAGGGGATGCCTTCCGGGGCATCCCCAAGCTTAGGCTTTTGGCTGTCCTTGAATTATCTTGGGGTGCCATGGGAATCCCCAATCTTAGGCTCTTGCCACTCCTTCTTCCATAGTCCATCAAATCTTTACCCAAAACTTGAAAACTTCACAACACAAAACTCAACGGGAAATCTCATGAGGTCCGTTAGTGCAAGAAAGAAAAACCACCACTTAAGGTACTGTAATGAACTCATTCTTTATTTATATTTGTGTTAAACCTACTGTATTCCAACTTTTCTATGGTTCATACCCCCCGATACTAGCCATAGATTCATCAAAATAAGCAGACAACACACGAAAAACTGAATCTGTCAAAAACAGAACAGTCTGTAGCAATCTGTAACTTTTGGAATACTTCTGGAACTCTAAAACTCCTACAAAAATAGGAGCTACTGGGAAATTTGTCTATTGATCTACTTCAAAAATAATCAACTCAAAATCACGTTTCTGTGATTTATTAAAATTATTCTCATGCGAGCGGAAGTTTCTGTTTTTCAGCAAGATCAAGTTAACTTTCACCCAAGATGATCATATAGGTTCTACTTGGCACAAACACTAATTAAAACATGAAACCACATCTAAACAGAGGCTAGATGAATTATTTATTACCAAACAGGAATAAAAAGCAAGGAACAAAAATAAAATTGGGTTGCATCTCAACAAGCGCTATCGTTTAACGCCCCTAGCTAGGCATAAAAGTGAGAATAGATCTAAGTATTGCCATCTTTGGTATTGGGAAAGAAAAGAGAAAATTTCTTATCTATAGCATTTATCCTTCTATTTTGGGAAAGCACATGGACATTAATGGAGGAAGAAAGATTAAGCACGTTACGGAAATTTGCATCTAAGCTAGCCTTCATCTCTTTGATAATTTCATTTTGATAAAAGCATAAGAGAGTGTTGGATTCAACCTTATCATTCATGGTGTGCCCAAATATAGTTTTCATTATTTCATAGGTATCTATAGCATCCCCCTCAAGAAAACCTTCTTCAAAAACAAAATCTAAAACTTGCTTAAACAAAGAGGGTAAGCCAACATAAAAGCTTTTTAGGTATATCTCAATTTGATATTGTGGCACATAGCTGGCTCGAATCCTTAACAGCCTATCACAAGCATCTTTTAAAGACTCATCAAGTAAATAACGAAAAATTCTGGAGTCCTCTTCATCAAAATTATTCAAACTCTCATTGGTTACCCCGGTAGGTCTTTCCATAGCATAATTATTTATGAGCTTAGAGAGGACAGAGGGACTATCCAAAGTACTAAAACTCGGGAGAGAACCATTAGCTATTTTCGACTCAACCATAGTAAAGGAAGGCAAATCGTAAAGAAAGGGCGAATAAAATGGCAAGGGTGATGTGGGGGGAGAGGAAAACGAGAGGCAAATGGCAAATAATGTAATGCGAGGGAGATGAGTTTGTGATCGGTACTTGGTATGTCTAGACTTGAGCGAAGACCTCCCCGGCAACAGCGCCAGAAATCCTTCTTGCTACCTCTTGAGCATTGCGTTGGTTTTCCCTTGAAGAGGAAAGGGTGATGCAGCAAACTAGCGTAAGTATTTCCCTCAGTTTTTGAGAACCAAGGTATCAATCCAGTAGGAGGCTCCATGCAAGTCCCTCCTACCTACACAAACAAACAAGAACCTCCCAACCAACGTGATAAAGGGGTTGTCAATCCCTTCACGGCCACTTGCGAAAGTGAGATCTAATAGAGATAATAAGATAAGATAAATATTTTTGGTATTTTTATGATATAGAATGAAAAGTAAAGATTGCAAAATAAAGTAGATTGGAAACTTATATGATGGAAATTAGACCCGGGGGCCATAGGTTTCACTAGTGGCTTCTCTCAAGATAGCATAAGTATTATGGTGGGTGAACAAATACTGTCGAGCAATTGATAGAAAAGTGCATAGTTATGAGAATATCTAGGCATGATCATGTATATAGGCATCACGTCCGCGACAATTAGATCGAAACGATTTTGCATATACTACTATTACTCCACACATCGACCGCTATCCAGCATGCATCTAGAGTATTAAGATCATAAGAACAGAGTAACGCATTAAGCAAGATGACATGATGTAGAGGGATAAAATCAAGCAATATGATATAAACCCCACCTTTTTATCCTCAATGGCAAAAATACAATATGTGCCTTGTTGCCCCTGCTGTCACTGGGAAAGGACACCGCAAGATTGAAACCAAAGCTAAGCACTTTTCCTATTGCAAGAAAGTTCAATCTAGTAGGCCAAACCAAACTGATAATTCGAAGAGACTTGCAAAGATAACCAATAATACATTAAATAATTCAGAGGAGATTCAAATATTTCTCATAGATAAACTTGATCATAAACCCACAATTCATCGGATCTCGACAAACACATTGCAAAAAGAGTTACATTGAATAGATCTCCAAGAAGATCGAGGAGAACATTGTATTGAGATTCAAAGAGAGAGAAGAAGCCATCTAGCTAATAACTATGGACCCGAAGGTCTGTGGTAAGCTACTCACAACTCATCAGAGAGGCTATGGTGTTGATGTAGAAGCCTTCCGTAATCAATTCCCCCTCCAGTGGAGCGCCGAAAAAGGCTCCAAGATGGGATCTCATGGGTACAGAAGGTTACGGCGGTGGAAATAGGGTTTCGTGGTGCTCCTGGATGTTTTCGGGGTACATAGATATATATAGGCGAAGTAAGTCGGTCAGGGGAGCTACAAGGGGCCCACGAGGCAAGGGGCGCGCCCTGCACCCTCGTGGCCCCCTCGGTTGCTTCTTGACGTCCACTCCAAGTCTCCTGGATTGTGTTTGTTCCAAAAAGATCGCTCTCGAAGGTTTCATTCTGTTTGGACTCCATTTGATATTCCTTTTCTTCGAAACACTAAAATAGGCAAAAAACAGCTATTTGAGCTGGGCATCCGGTTAGTAGGTTAGTCCCAAAAATGATATAAAGTGTATAGTAAAGCCCATAAACATCCAAAACGGGTAATATAATAGCATGGAACAATCAAAAATTATAAATACGTTGGAGACATATTAGGGTGCAGCTGCCACCAGGACTCTCAGGACGGCGGATCCCCTGCAAGAGCGTGAAGGACATTGGGAGCAGCTCGGGGGAAGCCCAGCGGCATGGCCCTCCTCGCGCTGCACGGAACAGGGCCCTGCTTGGAGGTAGGTTCCTCGTTGGGGAAGGCGTCGGCGAGCCCTTCTCCTCGGTGGGGGCCTGCGGTCGCCGAGGACGCCGCCAGCGTCCCCCTGGCCCCTTGGTCTTGTCCTGGTTTCCATTCTCCCCAACGATGGTCAGGGGTGGCGCATGGCGGGGTCCTCGTCAGGCGACATGAAGCAAGGCTACAGCCTGTGAATGTCTCTTCTCGTGACACTCTCACGTAATAATGAGTGGGGCTGTACACACCCTGGAGTCTCCTGAGTGACGCCCTGGGGCATCACGGGGGCTCCCGCCCATATCCTAGTGGAAGCACCATGCTTCACCTTGGCCATCGACACTGTTCCCAATGACTATGCCCAGCCAGTGGATGCATTTAGCTCCACGATGGTGAGAAGACTTGAAGACTAGCTAGATGTCGAACGCGGCCATTTGCTTTTGCCTTCTTTCTATAGTTGCTCGTCGACTTCTTGAAGCAGTTTGATTTTCGTGCGTTTATAAAAACGGGGGGAATTTTATCATCTTGTGTCGCTCTCTTGCCTTCAGTTCTTGCATTCTTTCTGGAGTTCGTGACTGTTGCCCTGCCCTCAAGCGCCTCGCGAGCGGGGGCAGGGTACGGTACGCGCGCTGGTGTCGATGGCTCCCCCCTAGGGGGGTCGAGGGTGCGTCCACCCCTCACGCCCACCTTGCCACGTTCTGGCAGCTGGTTCCTCACGAGGCACTCTAGGACAAGCCAGCAGGCCCCTCGCGAGGCACAGAACCTCGCGATCCCACCGCAGGCTCACCTCTGGAGAAGGAGCGCCGCTGCGACACCAGGCCTCACTCGAGATCCACGAAACCAAAGATAAGTTATAAACGACTACCTCGCTTGACGGCCCGCAGCCCTGCGGGGTAGTGCTCTGAGCGCTACTTCAAAAGCATTTCAGGGTTTCGTACATCATAAGGGCCCCCTTCTCAAAATGCTGTCACAAGGATGCATTCAAGTTTTTGTCATACAAGTCAAAGAAAGAAGAAACACGGGCCTAGTTGGGTGCGCCTTCCTCGTCACCTCCGTCTGTGCTGCTTGCATCATGGCGGCCGTCCTCCTCATCGTCGCTACCCGCATCGTCTTCTCCGACCGCAATCACGACCGTGTCGTCCTCCGGAGCAACTTCCTTTACTAAGGCATCCACATGGTCGTCCACCCACCCGGTCAGGTTGTCCTGAACAACCAAAGGCATGGGGGCTAGCACAGCGTCGAAATTGAAGTGAGGGTCACGGTTGAGGAGGTGGGTGAAGACACGCGAGAACGCGTGCCCCAGAAGACCATGGCTCCTCTCCGCTACAAGCTCGCGAGACCTTGCAGCCCGAGCCTCCAGGCAGGTCACGATGTCGGTGAAGAAGTTCAGGTGGATGGCGTAGTCGCCCTCATGCGGATGAGGAGCTCTCTCATCACAAATGGTGCCCAGAGTGGAATTAGCTCTGAGTCTGAGGTCCTGAAGCATCGAGGCATGCTCGCACTACAACGTATGGCGACGATTCTCTTCGCCCACGGTCCTCTCTGCCAGGGACGCGGTGTCCTTGATCTTCTGCTGAAGGGAACATAACTCGGCTCGGGCGGAGGCCAAGGCAGATTCGGAAGAAATTAGGGCTTCTCGAGCAGCGCTCTCGTGCTTCTCCATAGACTGTAGCTTAGCCTTTAGGGCGGAAGTCCTACCTTCAAGGTCAGCCTTGAGCAGATCTAGATCTAGGAGGTGCCCCTCGGCCAAGTCAGCACGCGGCTTCTACACCCTCTCCTCCACCTCCAGCTGAACCTGGGCTTCTCGGGCGGCAACGGCATCCTTGGCCGTGGCAGCCTGGTGCTCCCTCACCTCCAGCCTCTCCAACACCATGCTATGCTACACGGTCTCCAACGTCAAGTCTTCATGGCGCCTCAGGAGCTCTGCCTCGGCAAAGGCCGCCTCGCCTCCTGAGGAGGCCAGAAGAGCGTGGCGCTCCTCGACTTCATGTTCAATGGCCACATTTGAAGACTGAAGCTCTCGCTCCCGCTCCTCAGCCGCCTCGCGACGGCGGTTACCAGCCTCGGCCTCCTCCATGGCACGGGTGCACGCCTCGCAAGAAGTCGCGAGCGAGGCCGCGCACCCGCATCGGCTTCGTCGCGCTGAAGTCTCCCAAGGTTAATGGCAACCTTCAGCTGCTGCCATTCATGCGCCAGGCGGCGGTTTTCCGCCTCAAGCCTAGTGTCGACGTTGGCGACCTCCCCGCCAAGATGGATCATCGCACGCATCGCCTCCCTAAGAACTCAAAGCGTACGGCACTGTGCCCATGAGCAAGCGCGAGCGTGTCACCAAGACCCTCCTCGGCCCCGGAGGCCACCGGGGAGGCGCTGGGCGCCCCGCCAGCCGCCGATGGGGGGCTGGCCGGTGCAGCTCCACAACCTGAAGAAGAAGGCCGCCCAAGGGGCAACCCCTGCTAGCAATGACAAGAGGAAGGATCGCCGGTGCATCCCCCGTCTCACAGGCTAAGTCGCGGGGAGAGGGAGCAGGGAGCCCCGTTCCAGGGCACCCTCGCGGCATCGTTGCGGCTGGAGTCGGCCCCACGCCTTGTGCAGGACCAGGGCGCAAGGGGCTGTGTGCGGGCATCAAGCTGGGATCCATGGGGGCTCCCGCCTCCTGAGGTTTCGCCTTCGTGGGAGCCCTGCAAGGCCCTGGTTAGGAGAAAACGTGGCGTGTATGGAATCAAGAGCAAAGGTACTTACTCATCGGCAGCCACGTATCTCCTTGGCTTCAGCGGCCGACATGTGCCATCGCTACGGCACGAGGGCCTCTTCCTCTTCAGGAGTGACACAAGGCACAGGCGGGGCTGACTGGACCCCAACGAGCGATCCTCGGGAGGAGAAGCGTTCAGTGGGGCCGCCGGAGCAAGGATCCGAGGGGCTGGTGCACCCGGAAGGATCCTCTAGTCTATGGCTCCAGGGCCACTTCCAAGACATCACCTCAGACGTCAGGGGCCTCCGCCTCCAGAGATTGGGGACGCGCCAGCTCCACGGTGACCCCCTTCAGGGCCTCAGGAGCTCCGATATCCTGGGGCCTCGTTGGCACCAAGCCTCCGGAGGAGCTCTCAACAGCTGCAGGCCGTGAACAGTCCCCTGCTTCTGCACTTGGAGCACACGCGGCAGGATCGAATAGAAGGGGAGCTATGAAGACGGGGTTCTCGTGGGGCCCCGCGAGGCCCTCCGGAAGAAATCCCCACTCATTGAACAGAGGCATCTACCCAGCAAAGGCCGACTTGTTCGAGCACTGATAGAGAAGGCAACCACCCTTCAGAAGGTCAGCAGGCTCGGGTTCGCCCGCCGGGAGTTTGAGCACCATGCTCCGGGTCCTAGCAGCCAGTGATGGCCTCTGCAGCCTCATCGGATCCTCGAGGCCCGCATGGTCCCACATTGGGCGAGAATGGTGCTGGAGGGGAGCGATGCACTGCCTGACGAATTCCATCACCACCATCGGTGCCGTCACTTCCAGTTCCTGTAACCTTGCCAACCTCTTCCAGACGAAAGCAAGGCGCCGGTCGGAGAGCTTCTCGTGGCACCAACCGGAGCGAGGAGAGGTCGGCGCCCCAGGTGTCAAGAGTAGGGGGTTGAATGCGTCGGCATCCATAAGCATCCATTGCTTCCGGAATCCCTTCACTGCAGGCGAGAGCTTGAAGTCGATTCCCGAACTAGCAGTTGCAGCCACAGCTTCAAAGGTCACGCACCCAGAGCATTGGAGGGCGTCAACCAACCGAAGCAAGAAGAAATGGCGAAATAGTGCCACGGAAGGAGTAATGCCGACCATGGCCTCGCAGAGGAAGGCAAAGACGGCGAGAAGGATGATAGAGTGGGGGTCCAGATGCAGTAGTTGGATCTGGTAATGCGATATCACATCATTAAAGAAGGGGGGAAGGGAGGAATCAGCCCCGCGAGAAGAGCATGGGGATATATGTGGATCTCAGTGGCACTCATCTCATTGACTCGCCAAGATGCAAGGCGGACGGCCATCGCCCTCCACTCGTTCGAAACGGCTGCAAGCGCATGACGGACCTTGTCCAGCCCCTCCTGGTTGATCACCGTCGGGCTGCCTCCAAGGCCGGCAGAGGACTGGCCGGGGCGCGTGGCTTCCCTTCTTCTTCCTCGGCTGGGGAGCCATGACGAGCGCCAGAAGAGGGGCGAGGTGTCGGCGCCGGATCTATGGATGGGGCGGCAAGATTGGAAAGGAAGAAACAAGGGCTGAGCGCGACAATCTGTGGAGGGCGTGCTGCACTGAAAACTGGCGACCACTAGGCCTGCCAGATATCAAGGCGGCATGGGGAAGTGGAGACGCCCACGTCCCATCAATTGCCACGTGTCATCAAGGCCGCAGGCGGTTAGGGCCCGTGGCGCTCCACACTTGCCCTTTGGTTTCGCCTGGAAGCCAAGTCCGAGTGCGCCTTGGGCCCGGGGGCTACTGTCGGCATCCTAGATATGGGGGTATCCAGCCCTGCCTACCTGCGGCCCACCACGTGGCTCCGTCAACGGCCTGGTACGGCCCAACTTCAGCATCAACAACTCAAGACCCTCGCGAGGGGCCAAGCCTCGCGAAGCGGACGACGCCAAGACCCCCAAGGGGATCGGCCTCCTCAGGCTGGCTCCCGAGGGGCGGAGAGTTCTATGCAAGGTATACCTCACGAGGCTCAGCTGACGTGGGCAATGACGACCAAGGCCAGGCGGGTGCCAGGTGGGTGCAAAGCGCAGGTTTCCTCTTTGGTGCAAAGGAGGCAGGCCACAGGCACGGAGTCTCGAGTAATCAGCTAAAGGTTTCCATTCTGGTGTAACAAGACCAAGATCGCCAGGACGGCAGGACGGAGGTCACCGACGAGCCCACCACAGCGTCACGACCAGAGGCTTTTGGCAGGCGAAGACTACTTTTGTCAGGATAAGCTGTACCCCTTGTCCCCTTTCAAATCCGACCGTTGTGGGATCCCTTCCCGCCAATATTTGGGAAGAGAACCAAGGCCACTATAAATAGGACTTAGCCACCACCATAGAGAAAAACGGGATTGGATCCATTCTCACTCGACCACCTCAGCATCTCTCTTGAGCTCAAGAACACCTCACCTCCTGAGGCCAGTTCATCCACTGTACTAGTTCATCCTCAGCCCTCGAGGCAATCCACCAAGACGTTGGAGTAGGGTATTACACCGCAAGGTGGCCCGAACCAGGATAAACTACTGTGTCTCTTTGTCTCTTTGAGCTCGTCGTGCTAGGCTTAGGAGGATCGCGAGTAGGCAGGCTGGGTAGGTTGAGATCTTTGCACGCACTCGAGAGTTCGAACCTCTCAAGGGTTTGCAGAACCCGTAATCTAACAGGGGTTTACCCCACCGCCTCAAAATTCTTTCAAGACGTGCTACAATTCTTCCAACTTCATCCTCAAGACATTGCCCCCAATTCTGTCTCCAACATTTACAACTTCCAAGTCATTTGTGAAGCTTATCTTCAAGAGGAACCCACTGTCGAACTATTCAGGGAATTTTATTACTTGAACTGGCAGACCAAATTCACTGACGGGCCCAGCTTCGAACTAGGTGGAGTTTCAATTCAAAACCGGAAAGAGGCCACCTTCCCATATGACAAGCCCCCAAGTGACCCCAAGGACTGGAACCAAACTTGGTTCTGTTGCCAAGATACATCTCCACAGGGTGAGAATCCCCTGCCGGGTTAGCGTGAACACCGGCTCAGCAACACACATCCGCTCCCACAGCGGATCAGCACGAAGGGACAGGCCAAGTATGCGCCACTTTTTCAAAGATCAGAGCCTTCATGGCTAACGACTTAACCGCCATCGACCTTGTTTGGTGCTCGGTCTCCTGGAGGATCCCGCCCTTAAGCCGCCACCCCGGCTTAATGTGCGAGTACACCGACAACTTGAAAGATCCCCAACGCAACCAGAAATCCAATTATCGTATGCAGAAGTCAATGAAGCGACCAAGGCTTTGTTGAATGAAAGATGGGCAGAATGCAGTAAAAGCGTACTTAGTCCTTTCTACACTTTCAACCAGCCGCCAGCTGTAAGTGTTGCACATCATATTTCCAGTCTGAATCTTGTTTTCATTAAAATAGTCCACTTATGATCATCTGACCTCCACAGGCCGATTCTCCTTTTTGGACGAAGAAGCTGCAAGAGAAGCTGGCCAAGCCGACCCGGACAAAGACCAAGGCCACCAAAAAGCCTGCCAAGAAGAAGACCGATCCCTCCGAGTTACTGAACTTGGATGACAATGGTGATGATGATGAGTCGGAGGTAGAACTTTATTCTCTTGGCTCATTTTTTGTACATCTCGCTGATGATGACTATTATCAGGATGAAGCGGAAGCCAGCCGTGCGGGTGACGAAGAGGTAATTGTTCTTTCCTCCGGCTTAGAATCTCTCCCAAAATAGAAAACTCGCCAAGCAAGCCGAAAAGTAAGGTTTTCTCATCCATTGTCTTATTTGGATCCAAACTTTATTTTCAAGAAGCAGCAACATGAAGCTCGCCGCACAACCCGGAACTGAAGAAGCGGGGTCCTTTCCTCCAGCTTACCAAACACTCCAGCTCCCGCCAAGCGTTGTCCAGAGGTCTCAACAAATTTTGACTTAACTTATCCCAAAGTCGGTCTTTTTCGACAACCTCTTAACCCTTCCGGTTCAAATTATCAGGGAACATCTCATTACTCCTCTGGCGACTCAATAACGACTCATGTCCTAGTCTTCAAGACTGTGCCTGGGTAAGATTACTAAATCTCTTCTTTCAATCATGCACTCAATTGTTGTTTTAACCTCATCTTGTGATTCATTCACAGAGCTATGGCAAAGCCCAGCAAGAAATCCAAGGTGACCAAGACCACTGACCATCCTTCTGAACCGGAGAAGCAGTCAACAGACACTTCCTTCCAGGACCCTGAAGCCACAGCTGATGAACTGCCTTTTGAAGAGCGCAACATTTCCATAGACCATATGGACGTTGATCCAGCCATCACCAAGCCGCCAAGTCCCATCAAGCCTACCAAAGAACAAGCTGATGATGTGACCATTACTGGGCTTGGCTACATAGCACCGAGCAACCCCACTGTCTTGGCAAGGCACAGCGCCAAGTAAAAAATTTATGTTGCTGAAAGAGGCAAATGGTCAGTCAACCTAGAAAGTTATGCCCACTTCAGTGCTCAAGAGATCCACTCTGGGTACTTGAACCGCCTGCACACAAGCCGCAACTTTGAAGCTGGCTTAGTGAACTTAATGAAGGAGCACTTTGAGGTAAACACTACAACTCTCTTCATATGAATATACTTCCATTAGCCACCAAGTTTACTGGACGTGATAGAATGGAATGTACGATAGACTTAAAATAGCTTTGTGGATCAAACCTTGTAGCCCCCAAGGGACGCTTATATTTTCAAGATAAACTGGGACTTTCAATAGTAATACTTCAATTTTGCACATGTATCCCCCAAGGGCATGCTTAATCTGTCAAGATGAGCCGGGACTTTGAATAGTAATACTTCAGTTTTGTACATGTAGCCCCCAAGGGCTGGCTTAATCTGTCAAGATGAGCCGGGACTTTGAATAGTAATGAGTAAATTTCGCACCTGTAGCCCCCAAGGGCCGGCTTAATCTGTCAAGATAAGCCAGATCTTATTACCATGTTTGTTCATAAAATCCAAGCATATAGCCCCCATGTCACCATAATGTAGCCGGGTCATCATAAAATTGTCTTCAAAAAAGAGCAATGTGCATTAGCCCCCAAGTGCCAAGTGAAATACTTGTATTGTGCTTGGGACTTTATAAACAAGATGACTTTAACCCCACCTATTGTTTATATCCTGCAGGCTGAACTTACTGTCAAAGAATCCCAAGTTGCTGATCTTCAAGAAAATATAAAGTCTCAGCAATCTGAAACCTCCAAAGTCAAAGCCGAATTGACCACCGCCTTAGCAGAGACGGAAAAGCAGAAGAAAGACTTCAAGGCTAAACAGGCAAGCTGGGAGACAGAGAAATCAGCTCTACTGAAGAGAGCGGCGGAAGCAGAAGCAGCTCTTAAACCGGTGGCTAAACGGTTTAAAACATCAAGTAAATGCCATGACTGCTTCCATCTTTGGTAAGTAACTTCATCTTAATTTGATACTACCACAGCATTGCAAGAATCTTTCATCCAGCTTATAGATGTACTTGTTAATGTAGGCTCCAAAATCTTAAATCTTGGCTCAGACATGCACAAGAAGCTGAAAGCCACCTACACCCTTATAGAGCAATTATATATTGGCACACAACGAGCCATTTCCACAGTTGTGCATAAGAAACAACCGCCAACCCTCATCAAGGACACACTGGAGAAGCTATTTATGCTACCCAAACGGGTCAAGGAGCTTAAGAAATCAGCTACAAGAGTCGGTGCAATCACCGCGTTAACCTGGGCTAAAGCATGGCAAGCAGATCTTGACCGGGAAGATTTGGCTAACGGCTGCCCCAGCGTGAAAGAGGACATGTATCCCTTTAGCACAGAGGATTTTGTTTCAATAGCAAGGGAAATGTGTCCTTTAGCAAGCAAGTTAGCTGAAGATAGCGACATGTCCCATTATCATGCGGTTTATGATGCTGACAACAAGAAGGTCAAGGCGCCAATCCATGAATCCCAGGACCTTACCCCTCCAATTCATAAGCACACTTTTTCCCTTGAAATTGACCCGTCCACACTTATTAGTGACGAGGTTGTATTCAAAGCTTTGACTGGGATCAACTGGGCAACCTCTGACTTCCAGCCAATGGGTGAAGAGGAGGAGGATGAACTGGTGCTGAATGACCCACAACCCTCAACTCGCCAAGGCCAAGACCAGTAAAACGCGGGCCGGTTTAGCATCTGTCAATTGCGATACTTTGCCAAAACACTTATTCTTTTGGGACATTTGTTGCCTTGTAATAGGCTAGCTTGAAAACAATTATCTATCTTGCCATCGCGCATGTTGATCTGCATAACACTTATGAACCATTTTGATCTTCCTAGATGATCCAATGTTTATGCTTATACTCATTATCAACTTTGCTGAAGCATGTTGTCATAAACCCTGCATACAAATAGATCACAAGTGCCTTGGCGGTTTACCCCAAGGCGGGTCTAAATGCCCCATATAACAAACCACCGGTGACTGTAACATCCATAACCAGGGTCAGTTTACCAAAACCTTATAGAATCACAACAAAAAAAATATGATCCCTGTGATATTTATGTATATTGTGGGCTTACCATGCCATATGAAGTAAGGGTAACAACCCAAACCCAGAGAACAATGCTTTGTGCAATTTATTCATACTGCCGGATTACAACGCGAAAGACAGCAAATGATAGCATCCCAAATCTTTAGAGTACAAAACTCCAAACATATGATCATCATACACAGGCGACTTAACGTCCAAAGCCCGACTGGGTTAATGAAACACCAGATATTATCACACAAAGATTAAGGCATCATGGCCTGAATCAAACTTCAACCATATATCAACATGGTACCAAACAGAAATCACTAAAAAAGAGTCAAAGACAATAGAAAATAGAAATACAAGGCATTCAAAGGCTGCCAAGCCTCAACATCAAGTGCTATTCAAGGGCTGCACAGCCACTGAGTTACTCCTGAATTCAAACATATAAGTCGGGCCTCACATGACCAATCATCGTTTTAACTTTGACAAGTCCAGTGTCTTTACAAGATTGACTGTCAAGAGTACGGCGAGTCATTCCAGGATTACCTGGTTTGAGTGGCAAGCATACAAAGGCAGGATAACCCGGATTTTTGGTGAATACACCTGGCGTCCAAGCCTATTACAAAGGACAACAAAGCTCCTGTTCATTTAACAAGAAGCCCCCAAGTCATATTTTGATCCGGGCGTTCAAGCCAGACCAGTTGAGTAGTCATAGCTATGCTCGATGAGCAGGAAGCCCCCAAGTGACCTTATGAAGTAACAATAAAGACTCAAATTCTCAGAAATGAAACGATAGGGGCCCTAAATCATCAGGGATGTCGGCTTTATTATACTAATCATAATATATACAGTGACAAAAGTATGTATATCACAAGAGCCGGTGGCTCAGGTGTAATAAGGCTGAAGATGAGCAATATTCCACGGTCGGTGGGTCTCCTCCTCCGACGTGCATGAGTCCTTGTTGTCTCGAACATCGATAAGGTAGTATGACCCATTGTTCAGATTTTTGTTGACCACAAAGGGACCTTCCCAAGGTGGGGACAGCCTGTGCATGTTAGTTTGATCCTGGATGAGCCGGAGCACCAAATCTCCTTCTTGAAAGGTTCTGGTTTTAACCCGACGGCTGTGATAACGACACAGATCTTGCTGGTAAATCACCGAGCGAGCCGCCACAAGGTCACATTCCTCATCCAACAGGTCAATAGCATCCTGATGTGCTTTCTCATTATCAGCTTCTACATAAGCCGCCACACGGGGCGAGTCATGACATATGTCACTAGGGAGAACCGCCTCTCCTCCGTAAACCATGAAGAAAGGTGTGTAACCCATAGATCTATTGGGGTGGTATTGATACTCCAAAGCACTAAAGGCAACTCTTCCACCCAACAAACCGGTGTCCTTTGCAAAGGGACCATAAGCCGGGGTTTGATACCTCTCAAGATTTCTTGATTGGCTCTTTCAGCTTGACCATTAGACTAGGGGTGAGCCACCGACGATACATCAAGCCGGTTATGCTCTTGTTGACAAAACTCTTTCATTGCACCCTTAGACAGATTAGTACCATTAGTGATGATACTATGAGGGTATCCAAAACGAAAGATCACTTTTTTGATGAATTGAACCGCCATTGCTGCATCACATTTGCTAACTGGGTCAGCTTCGACCCACTTTGTAAACTTGTCAATAGCTACCAGAAGATGAGTCTTTTTGCCCTTGGACCTTTTAAAAGGCCCAACCATATCCAGCCCCCAAACTGCAAATTGCCAAGTAATTGGAATCATCCTCAATTCTTGAGCCGGCACACGAGCTCGTCGTGAAAATTTATGACAACCATCACATTTACTGACCAGATCTTTCCGCATCAGCATGAGCCGTCAGCCAATAAAACTCATGACAAAAAGTTTTAGCAATGAGAGACTTCTAGCCGACATGATGATTGTAATCTCCTTCATGAATTTCCCTTAAAATCTCACGGCCCTCCTCAGGAGAAATGCATCATTGAAATAGTCCTGTAACACTGCACTTGTGTAACTCACCATTGACAATAGTGTTTGACTTAGACTTCCAGGTTATTTGCCTAGCCAAATTTTCATCCTCAGGTAACTCGCCCCGGGTCATATAAGCCAAATATGGAATGGTCCAATCAGGAATAACATGAAGAGCCACCGCCAGCTATGCCTCCGGGGTCAGGAATTGCAAGATCTTCCTCTGTAGGCAATTTGACTGATGGGTTATGTAAAACATCAAGGAAACATTAGGGGGTACCGGCTTACACTGAGACCCCAGCCGTCTTAAAGCATCAACGGCTTCATTTTTTCGTTGATCAACATGCTCCACTTGATAACCTTTGAAGTGACCAACAATAGGTTCAACCTCTCGGCGATAAGCCACCATGAGTGGATCCTTTGAATCCCAAGTTCCTTACACTTGCTGAGCCAACAAGTCTGAGTCGTCAAAACACCTCACCCGGCTTAAATTCATCTCTTTAGCCATCCGGAGACCATAGAGTAGTTTCATACTCAGTTGTAGTGTTAGTACAAGGGAACATCAACCTTAAAACATAACAAAAATTGTCACCTCATGGGGAAGTCAATATAACTCCAATCCCCGAGCCTTCCAATTGCCTGGATCCATCGAAGTGAATAGTCCAATATGTGCTATCCTGCTTATCCTCAAGCATTTGTAATTCCGTCTAGTCATTGATGAAATCCACAAGTGCTTGAGACTTTATAGCTGTCCAAGGCATATATTTCAAGCCATGGGGTCCAAGCTCAATGGACCACATAGCTACCCGACCTATGGCTTCTCTATTTTGAATAATATCTCCCAAGGGAGCAGACCTAACCACAGTGATCGGATGACCAAGGAAATATTGCTTCAGCTTGCGGCTAGCCATGAACATGTCGTATACCAATTTCTGCCAATGTGGATATCTCTGTTTCGATTCAATGAGCACCTCATTGACATAATAAACTGACCTTTGAAACAGATACTCTCCTTGCCTGACTCCTTCCTTTCAACCACAACTGCCACACTAACAGCTCTGTTGTTTGCAGCCACATACAAAAGCAAGGGCTCCTTCTCAATAGGAGCTGCAAGCACCGGCGGCTCAGCCAGTTGTCACTTAAGCGCTTCAACGCCTCATTAGCAGCATCACTCCAGGCAAAGTCATATGTCTTCTTCATCATTTTATACAAAGGGATAGCCTTGTCTCCCAGGTGGCTTATAAACCGGCTCAAGGCCGCAATACGACCCGCCAAACGCTGGACATCGTTGATACACGCCAGTTTAGCCAAAGAAGTGATAGCTTTGATTTTCTCCGTGTTAGCATCAATGCCTCTCTCAGAAACCAAGAAACCCAATAACTTGCATGCTGGCACACCAAAGACACACTTGGCCGGGTTAAGCATCATTTTATAGACCCGGAGATTGTCAAAGGTCTTTTTCAGATCATCTATCAAAGTCTCCATCTTCCTGGATTTCACAACAATATCATCCACATAGGCGTGAACATTGCGTCCAATCTGGCCATGAAGGCAATTCTGAACACACCGTTGGTATGTCGCCTGGGAACTCTTGAGCCCAAAAGGCATAGACACATAGAAAAAGGCTCCAAAGGGAGTGATGAAAGTTGTCTTCTCCTAGTCCTTAACTTCCATCTTGATCAGATGATAACCAGAATAAGAATCCAAAAAACTCAATTGCTCACAACTTGTCGTAGCATCAATAATCTGATTAATATGAGGGAGAGCAAAAGGATCAGCCGGACAGGCCTTATTAAGGTCTGTATAATCCACATACATACACCAAGTGTTGTTTTTCTTAAGTACCAGCACCGAGTTAGCAAACCACTCAGGATGAAAAACTTCAATGATGAACCCTGCCTCCATGAGCTGGGCCACCTCTTCACCAAATGCCTTGCACCTCTCTTCATTAAAACGATGAAGGAATTGCTTCACCGGTTTAAACTTTGGATCCACATTAATAGTGTGCTCAGCGAGTTCTCTTGGTACACCTGGCATGTCAAAAGGTTTCCATGCAAAGATGTCTCGATTCTCATGGATGAACTCGATGAGAACGCTTTCCTATTTTGGATCCATATTAACACTGATGCTGAACTGCGTGGACGAGTCGCCAGGAACAAAATCAACCATCTTAGTGTCATCTGCCGATTAAACTTCAACATGGGGTCATTCTCTATAGTTGGCTTCTTCAAAGGTGTCATATCCACCGGGTCAACATTGTCTTTATAAAACTTAAGGGTTAATTATCCTTTTGCCTTCAATGGTGTCTCTATGCTCAGTTTGGCCCTCAGATGCAAATTGTGCTCAGTTTTACCCCTAGTCTATGCACATCAACTCATTCCATGAACTATGTCGTCTCCGTCAGGTCAACATTTTGACTCGGCCCTTACAGGTGGGACCAGGCAGCAGAGACGACCAATTCTATTCAGACTGTTGCACGTGTGGCTTGTGGGACCCAGCAGAGAGTCGTTGAGTAGAGAGCCGTTGCGGGTGTGCTATATAAGCGGGCGACACACGGCGGCGGTGACCACGGCGATAGAGAGCACGGCAGTGACCATGGCGAGAGAGAGGGAGAGAGAGAAAGCGCGCCAGTGGGAAGCTAGCTGTGGAGGGTGCGGCGGTGTTGAGATCCCCTTCGGCTCCGAGCTCAATGTGTTCCTCAAGCTCTCGCGCCACCTCGCGAATGCAGAGCCAGGTGTGTGTGGACATGTCTGTCTTCGTTTGTCCGTGTTGCCGGGCGGGCGTTGTTTGGAGGGGTTCTCACACACCGAGGAACTAGAATCGTCCGTTCTACGTGTGCAGCAAGAATGGGGTAAGAATCGGGGCAATTGCACCAGTTTCGTGGTCAGGATCTTTAAGCAATGGGTTGATCTGTTTGGTGTTCATGCAGGTGACATGCTTCTTTCTTTGGGTCGATGCTATGGCCAAGACTCTGATGAATGAACTGCAAGAAGAGCATGAAGAATGGTTGTGCATGCTGCTATGAACGATAGTGGCCGCAGCACGAGCTCCGGAAGAAGAGATGGAGGGTGAAGCACGCACTGACAAAGAGCTAGCTGTTGAGCTTAGGATGTTGAAGAAGAAGGTTAGGAAGCTTGAAGATCCAGCACTACCAATACCCATTTGCAAATACTTTTGGGCATTTGTAGGTATAGTAATCGTACTGGTTGTAATTTTGAAAATGTATGGAAAGGCATGAATTATCGAGGAATTTGTAAGCTTGAAATTGTATGAGAAATTCACGTAGTTTAAATGTTGGTCAAAGTTGTTAAAATGTTGAAAAAAAGAGAAGAAGTGACCAACATTTAAATATGTTGAAAAAAGGAGAAGAAATGAGGAATTCAGAAACTTTTGATCAATGAATGCAGCTCTCTGCTCTGCGTTTCTGTCAAAAAAAAGTTGCTCTTGGGCCAAATTCAGAGCGTAGAGCCAAGTGCAAGCTAGACTAATGGGCCAACTGCATCCAATTAGGCCCATTCCGGGGTTCTCTTGTGTGTTTTTCTGTTTTCTGTTCTGATTTAATTTAGGTAGTAAATCATAATGCTGAAACTTTTTGTGGAAGCTAATTGAATTATTCCGGAGCCAAACAATTAAGGTTAGAAATTTTTTGGAACTGTTAAATATTTAATAGCAATTTAATTACTCCAATTCAAATACATGGTGATTTAAATCAAAGAAAAAAATGTCATGGAAAATGTGCCTCAGCTTTGGTAGAGGTTTACACCTGGTGCCAAAATAAATGAACATTTTTTAAGGGCATTACATTGAGAAAAAATAATTTTTCTAAAAAATGAAGGGTGGAAAATGCACAAAAAATTGGTGTGGCTGGGGACTCAAACCCAGGACCGCATGGGTTTGTGGCGTTTAGGGCTTCGCTGGCAACCACTAGGATAGATGGAAAGACTTTGACATGGGTAGGGAAGGAAGGTATACATAGTGAGATCGTGAATATTTGCACACGCGTGAGAGTGGTTTTCCTTTGTTTTGCACTGAAATTTTGGAGGGTTCGAAAGTTGAAAACGTATGTTTGCACTGCCACATGATTTTGGTTAGAGTGGCACTTGGTTTAGGGTTAGAGTGGCACTTGGTTTAGGATTTAAAGGGAATAAATTTGCATGTTAGTCCATGACTTTTTTTTGAATGAAAGAGAGGGCTTCTCACCCCCTCTGATTTTCATTAATGAAAGCACAAGTTCTCCAACTTCATCACTTGGTTTAGGGAAGAAATGATATGTCACATCCCTGGTCCTGTTATGCACTAGGCTAGGCCTCATGTGAGCATCATGTTTTAATTCAAATGAAATTTGAATTGAGGGATTTTCAAAGCCTCAGAAACCTTCTAAAAATGATCAACATTAAAATGTTCTCAAAGAAGTCCAACAAAATGTTCCTCTTAGTCTCTGAAAATATTGCAAAGAGGTAAAACTCAAAACAATATTTTTGGTATCTCAGAGTTAATTATTTTGGGCCATTTGAATTAATCCAATAACTATTTGCTTTGGATTTATATTTAATATATATTAAATATGACTCCAATTAATTCTGGAAGTTTGTGAGTGGCTTTATATATATTTTAGCAAGCCACATAAAAACCTACGGAATTTATTAAAATTATTTAGTGTCTAAAACTAAATCAAAACAAACTACAGAAAATAGAAAACAGAATTAAATAGGAATAAAAGAGAGAGAGAGAAGGACTTATCTGGCGCTCACCTGGTAGCCCAGCCGGCCCAGCTCCTGTGCGGCCCAGCCCATCTCCACTTCCCCCCCCCTGTCGTCTTCCTCCTCGCCAGAAGGACCGAGGCGTGGCGCGCGCGCCCGAGAGCCCCGGCCACCTCCTTCTTACCTGCTCGCCGCTGGAGGCACCTGAGGGTGCCACGCACTCCCCTCGACCCTCTCCTACTCTCCTCGTGCCCCTCTCCTCTCTCTCCCCGGAACACTCTCCCCCTCCTCTGTTCTCCTCACCCGAACGGAGCCGCCGCCACCGACGAGCTCCCTCACGGCCACCGCCATCCCCTCTCCTCTCCGACGCGCTCCCGAGCTCCGCCGGTCCTCCCTCGTCCTCCTCGTCATCTCGCGCGACCAGAAGAACCCCTGGATGCCGCTAGCCTCGCCGTTCCGCTCCTCGGCCACCGAGGATCGCCGTCGTCAAATTCGTCACCGTTCGGCCTTCCCCGAGCCCGCCGTCCACCTCTACGGGATCCACGTGAGCTCCTCCGTCGTTTCCCCCTCTCCCCTGACTCGTTTTCTTCCTCTAACACCGACAACCGTCGGAGCCGAGAGCTCTTCGCCGCCGGCCATGTCGCCGCCATAGCCACGGTTGCCTAGAGCTGCAACCGAGCACGCAGCCATGCTGAGTGCACCCCCAGGAGGCCATAGCACCCATCCGCACCCTCTGCTGTGCTTCCTAACGCCGACTCCGAGCTCACCCGAACTCCGGCCGCCGCCTTGGAGCTCGCCGTCGTCAGCCCCGGCCTCCCCACGACCCAGCAACCGCACCGTTCGACGCGCGGGAGCAAGGGCTCTCCAACGAGCCCAAGCACGGCCTCGCCCGTGCCCTGTAGCGTGTTTCCGACGGCCGCCACCGTCCCAGGCCTCGCCGGCGTCGAGACGCCGGCGGGATTGACCCTACTGACCAGGGGTTTGACCTCCCCTGGGTCCATGACAGGTGGACCCCGCCATCAGGTGATTAGCTTAATGCTAATCACCACCTAATCTAACCCCCTGACACTGACATGTGGGCCCTAGTGCCCCTAATCTATAATTAAACTAAACTAACCCCCCTGTCTAACCTGTGTCACTGACGTGTGGACCCCACACGTCAGGTTTGACCCGAGCCAGCCCAGTTGACTCTGCTGACGTCACAGTGACGTGGTGCTGACGCCATAATTCATTTCTGGATTTATATTATTTAGGAAATTCCAGAAAATTGTAAAAACTTCTAAAAATCATAGAAATTCAACTGTAACTCCAAATGAGATAAATTATATATGAAAAATGATCAGAAAAATCCAATCTATCCATCTGTACTATTTTCATGCATGTTAGAACAACTTATAGCTGCTGTATAGCACAAATCAATTAAAGGGCCTTTAAATAATCATATATGGAGTTGGAATTTGAATCATGTATTCAAACCAACTTCATTTAAATCATAGCTAGGTGCATTAGCCCAAAACACATTCATTTTGCCATGTCATGATCATGCATCATATTGTGCATTGCATTGATTGTGTTCCCTTCTGTGTTGCCGGTATTTGTCCCCTCTTGATAGACGTGATACCGATGATGTGATCGTTGACACTGATGAAGACTCAATGCTATCTTCAGAAGTGCCAGGCAAGCAAAACCCCCTTGTTCATTCCGATAAAATCCCACTCTCTCGCTCCTGCTCTCTTTTACTGCATTAGGACAACACCAATTCATCTGTTACTTGCTGCGGTAGCTGAACCCCTTTATCCTTTGCATGACCTGTCATTCCACAGTAAATAGATGAAACCCACTAGCATGAGTAGGAGTTGTTTGAGCCCTGTTGTGCCTACTCATTCTTGCTTGTTTGTCATGCCTGCTACTGCTTAGAGTTGAGTCAGGTCTGATTCATCGGGGATGAATCAGAGGTGTGTGAACATGTCCTACGGTGTGTGAGCTAAGCTTGTGAACACGATTTGGTAAAGGTAGCGGTGAGAGGCCATGTAGGAGTACATGGTGGGTTGTCTCATTGCAGCCGTCCTCAGGAACTGAGTTCTGTGTTTGTGATCCATGATTCAGCTACTACCACGCATTCGGCCCGAAACCAATGGACCCTCTCGACTTCTTATTCACCCTAGTTCTCTGTCCAGGAGTTGCAAGTAGTTTCTGGTGTTTGTAGCCTACTGGAGGCCGTGGACAGCGCTGACCGTAGGGGTGGGCTGTGATGCGGTAGGTACGTCGCACGGTGTACCGAATACCCGTTAGGTATCTCGGGAACCCTGTTCACATCGTTTGGGGCTGTGAGCGAAACCTCGGCCGGATCTCCTCATGGATGGAACCCGAATAGGCGATAAACCTGGACTAGAGACTTAGGTGATTAGGTAGGTCATGGCCGACACCCACGTTGGGGTTCCGCTTGAATGTTGCCGAGTACATGTCGTGTAAACGGCGGTAAGTGGTGAGAGCGTGTGTGAAGAAGTACACCCCTGCAGGGTTAACATTATCTATTCGAATAGCCGTGTCCGCGGAAAAGGACTTCTGGGTTGCTTATATCAGTTCATAGACAAGTGAAAGTGGATACTCTAAAGTACGCAAGATAAGCGTGAGTGCTATGGATGGCGTTCTCGTAGGGAGACGGGAGCGGATCCATAGTGGTGTATTGATATGGTGAATATGTGGACTCGTGTGCGCCACCTCAAAAGAGTTACTTGCAGTCGTAGTTTAGGTTAGCCACCGAGTCAAAGCTGGCTTGCTGCAGTTAAACCCCACCATCCCCTTTGTTGATAACGATGCATATGTAGTTAGTTCTGATGTAAGTCTTGCTGGATACATTTGTACTCACGTTGCTTAATTTATGTTTTTGCAGAGAGACTTCGGTCTCGCTAGTAGTTCCGCGTGGACTTCGACGTTTAGCTTGTTACCTCAGCTACGATCTTGTGCCCTCGGCAGGATCTGGTAGATAGTCAGGCTTCTCAGCCTTTTTCATTTATAGATGTCTGTACTCAGACATGATAGCTTCCGCTTGTGTTTTGATTTGTATGCTCTGAATTTTGGGTCATGAGACCCATGTTTGTAATATCTCGCTCCTCGGAGCCTATTGAATAATTACTTGAGTCGTAGAGTCATTTTGTGATGCCATGTTGTATTGCACGTATCGAGCATATTGTGTGTATGTTATTGAAATGCTTGGTATGTGTGGGATCTGACTATCTAGTTGTTTATCTTTAGTAGCCTCTCTTACCGGGAAATGTCTCCTAGTGTTTCCACCGAGCCATGGTAGCTTGCTACTGCTCCGGAACACTTAGGCTGGCCGGCATGTGTCCTTCTTCGTTCCTGTGTCTGTCCCTTGGGGGAAATGTCACGCGATGAATACCGGAGTCCTGTTAGCCCGCTACAGCCCGGTTCACCGGAGTCCTGCTAGCCCAGTGCTACAGCCTGGATTCACTCGCTGATGAACGACACGTTCGATGCTGGGTCATGGATGCCTGTCCCTGTAAGTTTGTGCCACTTTGGGTTTACGACTAGCCATGTCAGCCCGGGCTCCTTATCATATGGATGCTAGCGACACTGTCATATACGTGTGCCAAAAGGCGCAAACGGTCCCGGGTAAAGGTAAGGCGACACCCGTGGGAATACCGTGCGTGAGGCCGCAAAGTGATATGAGGTGTTACATGCTAGATCGATGTGGCATTGAGTCAGGGTCCTGACAGCGTTGGTATCAGAGCTTGACTGCCTATAGGATTACCAAGCCAAATTGGTCGAAGTTGAGTCTAGAAATTCTTAGTTATATAAGGGAATTGATTGTGGGATGGAACGTAAGGCTCTTTTTACTCCTTATACCTCATGCCCTGCTGATCTGAGTCATCTTATCTTTCCTACGGGGATTAAGAACTAAGCTATCTCGTCTTTCTATCAGGATCACGTGTTACTAATCCGTAGACTTATAGATTGTTGGACTTAAGCCTCGTTTCAGTTCCTAGTACTTCTGAATGTTAACTGTTGATCTCGAGACCTTGATATTGTGCTTCTGAGTGGTTATGCCACCATTTTTGTGAATGTCTCAAATCTTTTCTGAGCATTTTCAGCCGTTATGCTGTCCGAGTCATTCCAGGTTTCTAAATAGTCTGATGCATTTGCAAATCCTTTCCCTCTGGTTTCGATGTTCCTTTATGCCAGCTCAATCACACTAATTGTTGAGTTGAGGTATTCTACTACCTCGACCTTTATGTTGGAGTTATTATTATGACCCTAGGTGTCTCAGGGGATCATCTAGTAGTCTAGCCATGTTTTGTGTCCCAGTGTGATGATTCTGGCCTTTATTCTCGAAAGCATTCCGTGATGCTACTTAGTAGTAGGTATTCTATTCCTGGGTTTTTAAACCCGAGATTCACCCTACTTACTTCATGTTGATAGTAATTGCTAGCTCCCTTAGGTTATTAGTAACCTTTGCGATAGTCCTTGAAGTCCGTGGTATCTTCTTCTTCCAAATACCATGAACTACTTATGGCAGAAGTTCCTCGTTGAACTGAACGATCACAACCAGAGTGCTCTTGATGAGTTCTCCATACTATATTGTGACTCTGCCAGTCCTACTTCTCTGCATGGGTTATCCGGAAGAAACTTGTTGAACTTGGTTCGACATACTAATCTATGCATCCACAACTCAGAAAGTTATATGTTCCTTTGAGTTGTCCCTCTTTAGTTGTCTACTGACCTTCGTCTATCAATTGATAGTCAAGAGTATGTGTGCGTTCGTTTATCGATGCCTATTACTCTTGTGGTCCGTCAAGCCATTCTATCGCGGAATGACTAGGAGAAACAAACTCCAGTACCTCTTCCATATCCAGGATGGGGTCAAAGAAGTTGTGCTCCGCAGAACAAATTGCTAATCCAGCTTTTGTTCTGCTCTACCTTGGAGTATTACCATCTTTATATCGGGATTGTTATAGGAATTGCACACCATCCTATGAACTCTTGGTAGTGATACTTCTCACCATCATTAGTCATTCCTCGGTCCTCGTGTTGATGCAACCGGAATACCGACAAATGAATTGTGATGTGTGAAATCAATACTCCCAGCAACCTTGTTGCTTGGTAGTTAAATGGACGATAACCTCATTCTTAGCGTGTTGATTATTGAATCGTCACCCTAAGACTGATTGTGCTACCTAGTCCCTATTTCTGGTGCACTCCTCGACCAATGAGATAGGAATTATTTCAAGTCTTCGCTCATTTGACCATATCGTCTTGCCCTCAAAAGCGAGATTGTTCTCGAGCTTAGTAACATACCGGTAGTTCGTGATTTTCTGAATGTCTTCTCGGAAGTATCACCAGGTCGTCACCTGACCGTTATGTTGAGCTCGTGATCAAGTTGGTTTCTTATGAACCACCTTCTCTCCAAGAATCGGTGTTAGATATCCCTGAGCTAGTTGGTTAAGCTAGACAACAACTTGGAGAGTTGGAAGATAAAAGCTTGTCTGACTTAGTTCCTTCCAAAGGGATATTCTTGTGTAGTGTGTGTTGAAGAAAGATGATATCTTCATCGATTGGTCCCTGTGATCAGTTGTTGGACCTATTGTCTTATCAATCCTTTGATTTGAGTGTGGGCCATCGTCAAGTCAAATCAGTACCAACGATGCTCGTAATGTTGTCTTACTCGTGGTTGATCCCTCGAGCATACACCATTATATCTTTTGGGTCTGACCAATGCTATCACTTGTTCACATAATTATGGAATTCCATTTACATGGAAATCTCGATGAGTTGTTGTTGAGCCCATCAGCAGCATTTTGTCTCTCCCATGAGTCATGTTGAACATCAACCTAGTGTTGGAAACTTGTGTAAGCATTTCTTCGTGTTTCGTTCATGAAGCATATGTTTGGATGAAGGTAGTGACTTCCTTTAATTCATGTGCATCTGATGCAAGTTGCCGCCGTGGATTCGAGAAAGTCAATGTTGCTTTCTTTGGAATCATTCCAAATCAGTCATGCACACGTGCGAAGAATTCTATGGTTTGAAGACTTGCAACCTTCATTCTATATGTGTCCCCAGCACACCAAGCCACTGATTGATTTGTTCAAGGAGAAGGAGTTCCTTCATAAGAGCTAATCCGGACTTATGTAAGGACTTCGATACCCTCGTTGATGGTTCCCAACCTGAACTCGGTAGTGTTTTATTGTAAGACTACCACGTGGTCATGCTTGTCTAGGACATCGTGTTCACACGTGTGTAGCAGAACCAGCTCATGTTTTGGAGTTTGCTATCGTAGTTCATTTCCCGAGAATCTCGCAACGTTATCTCGTCAAATTGTGTTGCAAACTTTCATTTTTCTTCCTAGACTCGATGAGTCTGGAATATCCTGACACCAACCAGATCTGAATCTCAGGCAGATATGATGGTTGGAACATTTCCCCAAGAACTATAATATTGGTTCCTCGATAACTGGTAAAGTGGATGTCGTGGCCAGCACCACCCAGCCGAAAGACCTATTATTGTAGTATCTTGATTGAAGAAGTTGGCCACCTCCCCATAAGGATTTCGTAGGATTTACCTCCGTAACTGTTCCTTATGGATTCTATTGCTCCCGAAGTCCGACCTTTTACCTGATGTTCTAGTTATCAAACCATATCTATGAATGGGATACACTAGCACATCAAGGAGAACATTAGAAGCGGAGTGCTAAATGTCTCTCCGTCGATCATCCAGATTTTGCTTCCTTGGCCTCGCTAAGGTGAAATCTGAGAAAGTGTTATCTTCCTTTGCATCTGCATCATCCATCATCATTCATCGTGGTAGTACGTTGTGTTGTCAGCACCCTTGACACGGATGTTGATAAAACCTTGATGATTGTGGAAATGCTCAAGTTCTTGAGAGCACGCGCAAGTGCTATGTTTGATCGTCGGCATTAACTATATAGTGCTCTCAGTTTCCTCGGCAATGCTATGACCTTTTCAAACAGTGAATTCATTCTCTATTGTTGGGTTCTTCCCCAGTTACCAGAATCATTCCCATCATTTGCATTTTGTTCCCAGCTTGCACCGCCAACGTGCCATTCTACCATGGGTCCCTTCCATTTCCGGTGATAAGCAAATTTATCCATTACGTTGTCTTCAACAAGGTAATCCACATCAGCCAAGTCTGAGTATGCCATTCTACCAACCCCCTCCAAACGATTGCTCGAGAATTGCCTTAGGCTGGTTTAAAGAGTCTCAATGATCTCTGAATCAAAAGTAATTCTTTTTGCCACTTAAGGGGATATTTCTACGAGTCACCTTCCCTAAGGTGCATCGTTATGGTATCATGGAAACTCAACTCCTCGCTACGTTGACAACCGTTCACCACCCTCTTAGGTGTGGAATTGTGGTCTACCTAGTGAACCTTCGTCATCTGCTTCACTCCATTCCTATGGATGTGTGCTTCGCCTCTCAGCTCAAGAGATGTTGCTATGTCTCATTCCGTGAGTTAATCCTGAGTTGTTCGATCCTTGAGAATATTAATTCTTCTAGAGTTTTCCTTCCCTCTTCTTGTCATGTTAGTTGGAGTTCTCAGAGAAAGACTTCGAGACAATGATGGTGATCGAATCAACGCTCTTATGAAGTGCACCCTGGATCGTGAAGATTATACTAGTTTGCGTTTCCCCTTCACCTTACCCTACGCTTGAATCTCGGGACGAGATTTTTGTTTAGTGGGGGTGAGTTGTCACATCCCTGGTCCTGTTATGCACTAGGCTAGGCCTCATGTGAGCATCATGTTTTAATTCAAATGAAATTTGAATTGAGGGATTTTCAAAGCCTCAGAAACCTTCTAAAAATGATCAACATTAAAATCTTCTCAAAGAAGTCCAAGAAAATGTTCCTCTTAGTCTCTGAAAATATTGCAAAGAGGTAAAACTCAAAACAATATTTTTGGTATCTCAGAGTTAATTATTTTGGGCCACTTGAATTAATCCAATAACTATTTGCTTTGGATTTATATTTAATATATATTAAATATGACTCCAATTAATTCTGGAAGTTTGTGAGTGGCTTTGTATATATTTTTGCAAGCCACATAAAAACCTACGGAATTTATTAAAATGATTTAGTGTCTAAAACTAAATCAAAACAAACTACAGAAAATAGAAAATAGAATTAAATAGGAATAAAAGAGAGAGAGAGAAGGACTTATCTGGCGCTCACCTGGTAGCCCAGCCGGCCCAGCTCCTGTGCGGCCCAGCCCATCTCCACTTCCCCCCCCCCCTGTCGTCTTCCTCCTCGCCAGAAGGACCGAGGCGTGGCGCGCGCGCCCGAGAGCCCCGGCCACCTCCTGCTTACCTGCTCGCCGCTGGATGCACCTGAGGGTGCCACGCACTCCCCTCGACCCTCTCCTACTCTCCCCGTGCCCCTCTCCTCTCCCTCCCCAGAACACTCTCCCCCTCCTCTGTTCTCCTCACCCGAACGGAGCCGCCGCCACCGACGAGCTCCCTCACGGCCACCGCCATCCCCTCTCCTCTCCGACGCGCTCCTGAGCTCCGCCGGTCCTCCCTCGTCCTCCTCGTCGTCTCGCGCGACCAGAAGAACCCCTGGATGCCGCTAGCCTCGCCGTTCCCCTCCTCGGCCACCGAGGATCGCTGTCGTCGAATTCGTCGCCGTTCGGCCTTCCCCGAGCACGCCGTCCACATCTACGGGATCCACGTGAGCTCCTCCGTCGTTTCCCCCTCTCCCCTGACTCGTTTTCTTCCTCTAACACCGACAACCATCGGAGCCGAGAGCTCTTCACCGCCGGCCATGTCGCCGCTGTAGCCACGGTTGCCTAGAGCTGCAACCGAGCATGCAGCCGTGCTCAGTGCACCCCCAGGAGGCCATAGCACCCATCCGCACCCTCTGTTGTGCTTCCTAACGCCGACTCCGAGCTCACCCGAACTCCGGCCGCCGCCTTGGAGCTCGCCGTCGTCAGTCCAAGCCTCCCCACGACCCAGCAACCGCACCGTTTGACGCGTGGGAGCAAGGGCTCTCCAACGAGCCCAAGCACGGCCTCGCCCGTGCCCTGTAGCGTGTTTCCGACGGCCGCCACCGTCCCGGGCCTCGCCGGCGTCGAGACGCCGGCGGGATTGACCCTACTGACCAGGGGTTTGACCTCCCCTGGGTCCATGACAGGTGGACCCCGCCATCAGGTGATTAGCTTAATGCTAATCACCACCTAATCTAACCCCCTGACACTGACATGTGGGCCCTAGTGCCCCTAATCTATAATTAAACTAAACTAACCCCCCTGTCTAACCTGTGTCACTGACGTGTGGACCCCACACGTCAGGTTTGACCCGAGCCAGCCCAGTTGACTCTGCTGACGTCACAGTGACGTGGTGCTGACGCCATAATTCATTTCTGGATTTATATTATTTAGGAAATTCCAGAAAATTGTAAAAACTTCTAAAAATCATAGAAATTCAACTGTAACTCCAAATGAGATAAATTATATATGAAAAATGATCAGAAAAATCCAATCTATCCATCTGTACTATTTTCATGCATGTTAGAACAACTTATAGCTGCTGTATAGCACAAATCAATTAAAGGGCCTTTAAATAATCATATATGGAGTTGGAATTTGAATCATGTATTCAAACCAACTTCATTTAAATCATAGCTAGGTGCATTATCCCAAAACACATTCATTTTGCCATGTCATGATCATGCATCATATTGTGAATTGCATTGATTGTGTTCCCTTCTGTGTTGCCGGTATTTGTCCCCTCTCGATAGACGTGATACCGATGATGTGATCGTTGACACTGATGAAGACTCAATGCTATCTTCAGAAGTGCCACGCAAGCAAAACCCCCTTGTTCATTCCGATAAAATCCCACTCTCTCACTCCTGCTCTCTTTTACTGCATTAGGACAACACCGATTCATCTGTTACTTGCTGCGGTAGCTGAACCCCTTTATCCTTTGCATGACCTGTCATTCCACAGTAAATAGATGAAACCCACTAGCATGAGTAGGAGTTGTTTGAGCCCTGTTGTGCCTACTCATTCTTGCTTGTTTGTCATGCCTGCTACTGCTTAGAGTTGAGTCAGGTCTGATTCATCGGGGATGAATCAGAGGTGTGTGAACATGTCCTACGGTGTGTGAGCTAAGCGTGTGAACACGATTTGGTAAAGGTAGCGACGAGAGGCCATGTAGGAGTACATGGTGGGTTGTCTCATTGCAGCCGTCCTCAGGAACTGAGTTCTGTGTTTGTGATCCATGATTCAGCTACTACCACGCATTGGGCCCAAAACCAATGGACCCTCTCGACTTCTTATTCACCCTAGTTCTCCGTCCAGGAGTTGCAAGTAGTTTCTGGTGTTTGTAGCCTACTGGAGGCCGTGGACAGCGCTGACCGTAGGGGTGGGCTGTGATGCGGCAGGTACGTGGCACGGTGTACCGAATACCCGTTAGGTATCTCGGGAACCCTGTTCACATCGTTTGGGGCTGTGAGCGAAACCTCGGCCGGATCTCCTCATGGATGGAACCCGAATAGGCGATAAACCTGGACTAGAGACTTAGGTGATTAGGTAGGTCGTGGCCGACACCCACGTTGGGCTTCCGCTTGAAGGTTGCCGAGTACATGTCGTGTAAACAGCGGTAAGTGGTGAGAGCGTGTGTGAAGAAGTACACCCCTGCAGGGTTAACATTATCTATTCGAATAGCCGTGTCCGCGGAAAAGGACTTCTGGGTTGCTTATATCAGTTCATAGACAAGTGAAAGTGGATACTCTAAAATACGCAAGATAATCGTCAGTGCTATGGATGGCGTTCTCGTCGGGAGACGGGAGCGGATCCATAGTGGTGTATTGATATGGTGAATATGTGGACTCGTGTGCGCCACCTCAAAAGAGTTACTTGCAGTCGTAGTTTAGGTTAGCCACCGAGTCAAAGCTGGCTTGCTGCAGTTAAACCCCATCATCCCCTTTGTTGATAACGATGCATATGTAGTTAGTTCTGATGTAAGTCTTGCTGGATACATTTGTACTCACGTTGCTTAATTTATGTTTTTGCAGAGAGACTTCGGTCTCGCTAGTAGTTCCGCATGGACTTCGACGTTTAGCTTGTTACCTCAGCTACGATCTTGTGCCCTCGGCAGGATCTGGTAGATAGTCAGGCTTCTCAGCCTTTTTCATTTATAGATGTCTGTACTCAGACATGATAGCTTCCGCTTGTGTTTTGATTTGTATGCTCTGAATGTTGGGTCATGAGACCCATGTTTGTAATATCTCGCTCCTCGGAGCCTATTGAATAATTACTTGAGTCGTAGAGTCATTTTGTGATGCCATGTTGTATTGCACATATCGAGCATATTGTGTGTATGTTATTGAAATGCTTGGTATGTGTGGGATCTGACTATCTAGTTGTTTATCTTTAGTAGCCTCTCTTACCGGGAAATGTCTCCTAGTGTTTCCACCGAGCCATGGTAGCTTGCTACTGCTCCGGAACACTTAGGCTGGCTGGCATGTGTCCTTCTTCGTTCTTGTGTCTGTCCCTTGGGGGAAATGTCACGCGATGAATACCGGAGTCCTGTTAGCCCGCTACAGCCCGGTTCACCGGAGTCCTGCTAGCCCAGTGCTACAGCCTGGATTCACTCGCTGATGACCGACACGTTCGATGCTGGGTCATGGATGCCTGTCCCTGTAAGTTTGTGCCACTTTGGGTTTACGACTAGCCATGTCAGCCCGGGCTCCTTATCATATGGATGCTAGCGACACTGTCATATACGTGTGCCAAAAGGCGCAAACGGTCCCGGGTAAAGGTAAGGCGACACCCGTGGGAATACCGTGCGTGAGGCCGCAAAGTGATATGAGGTGTTACATGCTAGATCGATGTGGCATTGAGTCGGGGTCCTGACATGATATGTTTGGGCACGGACATTTTTTAACACACATAATAAACCCTAATGACTTAGATAAGATGCAACACACCGTACCCTTACATTAAGCAATAATAATAAGTTCACGGACACATGACGAGACATGACATGACATGACACGACATAGAAAAGCAACAAAATAAAAACAAAACATGTCGAGCTTGTCTCCGGGCTTGAACATCTTCATCTTCACCTCATTCTTCCATCTTGGCCGCATGCCCCTTCAACACCACCTTCAACTTCACACCTCCTCCTCCTCGTCATACGGAAGGGAGTGCATCTGGCCTGGAGTGGGGAAGATGCTCTCGTAGTTGGTGTAGATGTTGTACACAGTGAAGAAGATGGCCTCGCAGCCGCACCAAAAGACTTGGTCGAGGAGCTCGCGCGCGTCAAATGGGTTGGTGAAGGTGACCATGAGAAGTAGGAGGATGTCGTCGCGGTCATGAACCTCATTGAGGGTGAACATCCTAGGCGAGCCCAGTGGGAGGTGGGCATACCCGACTCTGAGGAACGCACGGGTGAGTTCGACGGAACCCCTCCACCTTGAAATATCCCACACACGGAGCTCCCTCTCCATGAGCACGCCCGGTGGGTAGCACAGCTCCGGCATGATAGGCGGACGGTTAAAGGTCGGCCCGTTGAACTGCATCTTCACTTGGTCTCGCTTGGGGAGGGCTCGGTCGCTTGGGTGTTTGAAGTTGGAGATCGGACCTGGCTTGTGGGTGCGAGAGGAAGAGAGGCACCCCATTTCTAGGCCTGTGGGTGGGAGAGGAAGAGAGAAAGGATGAGAACAGTGCGTGTGTGAATCCGGACGCATGTGTGCATCCGTTACGTTTTGCACTCTTCATTTTTTGCATGAAAAAGATGCATGGGGCGTGTGCGTGCATTTGAATCACTGCATAGATCTTTGACCATGCTCGTGCATCTGACTCGCTGCCCTGAACCACTGCCATAATGCCTATCTGTGCAGGGTCACCTAGCTCGCCTTGCTAGCCTAGCTCGCCTAGCGCGCCTCGCTCACATGCATGCACGTCCGCCTCCCGCGCATGCAAACTCACATCATCGCCTCCCATGCATGCAAGGCCTAGAAAGGATGAGATGGGTTATTTATTGCGGTCTCAAGCCCAGACAATGAGACAGCCCAACGGTCCATCCAGCGCGCCCGGTATTTGTTTAAAAAACAATCTCCCAGCCAATCAGATTGCATCTCGCGGATCGCCCCCTCCTCCCTGCAGATTCCTTCTAGAAGGGTTAGATTAACGGCCCTTGCTTGCCACTAGGGTTAGATCGACGGTCCTTGTTCAACGCTAGGGTTAGCGGGGTTTGGGAGGGGTTTAGAGCGGTCAAAGCTATGTTTGACCGGATTTCAAATGAGCATAATAAATTAAATGAAAATCAGAAAAATAAAAAACCTATGCACATAGTCTTCTTATGTCATATACTAACGATCTAAGTTGATAAACAAGGTTTACATACATTTAAACGATATGTTCGTGTGTATTATGTGATATCTCGAGTATCTCAAATTCTCTTGTATGACGTGAAGAGAAGTGTTTTGGGGAAATGAACATGGAAATTTCAAAAAACTCACCACACCATCATTTTGGAGTGACTAAGAAGGATCCAGGCTTAGTTTTTCATTTTGATGTTTTAGACTTGTTTAAATCTTGGTCAAAGTTAAGTTTGACCAGAATTCAAATGAGCAAAAAAATTAAAAAATCAAAAAATGGAAAAACCAGCGCAGATAGTCTGTATATATAGAATATATGTGTAGGAAAGTTATTTGGCTGAGTTAGACAAGGTCAAAATAAACCTTGCTTAGAAATGAGGCCATTTACCCTACCTTTGGACCCTTCTGTCTAGCACATTTTTCATGAAAATTTCAAAAACCTCACCACAGCTCCATTTTGAATTGACTAAGGAGGATCCAGACTTAGTTTTTCATTTTGATGTTTTAGACTTGTCTAAATCCTGGTCAAAGTTAGGTTTGACCAGAATTCAAATGAGCAAAACAAAATTCAAAAAAATCAAAAAAAGGAAAAACCATGTGCTCATTCAAACATTATCCAACAGATTTAAACATCATGTCAAACATAGTTCTAGCATAGATCCAACATCATCCAACAGAAATACAACATTATTCATAATGTTTCATAACTATTCATAGCGTTGGGGCTTCTGTATGTTCCTTGAGGTTCTTGCCATCACTTTGCTCCTCGTGCACCTTGTTCTCATTGCTTCTTCTCTTCTCCTCTTGGTTGTCGGTACCTTGCGCGTCTTCTTCAAACCTATCATAGAGCTGTGCAAAACATAAAGGGTAATGATTTCATGTCCAGTGATAAATGTACAGTAGTATTTGACCCTTGCAAGATTTACATACCTAGCAGAACTCACAAGAACACAAGGTTGGTCACCATTTCGAGCCTCACTTGGCTCATCATTTGGAGCCTCACTTGGATCACCATGATCACCATTTAGAGCCTCACTTGGATCACCATGATCACCATTTGGAGCCTCACTTGAGTCATTATTTGGAGGATATTTTGGATCATCGTCAAAATCATGCGGGTATTGACCATCATCATTTGGAACCTCATCAAAATCCTCATCTGATGCAACCGGCTGTTGACCATCATTTTCATCATCTGTTGAGGAAACCGGCTGCAGACCAACATTTTCATCGAAGCCTTCATCGAAACTCTCTCCGAACGTTGGATCTACTGTGTTATCACAATACTTACCGAAATGACCAGACCGACCACAACTTGTGCACTTACGCTTCCTCGCTCCAAGTCCAGGTCCTTTGCAGCAAGGTCTGATTCGACTCTTCCTTGGTCTACCTGCTGCTCTCTTCACAACTGGAGCGCAAAGCTTGAATCCAATGTCCACCATGTCCCATTGTTGTTTTCCCTCCATAGCAGGCAAGGCATAAGCATATGTGGCTTTGAACCTTGCAATAGAGTAGTAATCATGCACATACTGATGTATGTTCACTGCTGGACCTGGGAGAGAAGTGATGAAAAACAAGGCATGAATGCATGGCAACCCAGTTAACCGCCATTGCCTACAACTGCAAGTTCTAGCTTCTAAATCCACTGGATGTCTCCATTCCCTCTTCTCTTTATCCAAATATGATATCTCTGCTGTGGTACCCGAGCAAAGAGTCATGTTCATTTCCAAGCATTTTGTGTTCTGCTTCAGTTCATTCATCACGACAGGGATGATAATGTGGCCCATGAATTTTTCCTCAGTTATTCCTACACTATAATCAAATTTCTGCATGTATTCTATCTTATCCTGTCAAGCAAATCCACAACATAATGACCCTTTAGTTTTCAGATCGTTGAGTTGAAAGACTCTACTAGATTATTGTGCACATAGTCAACTTTGCTTAGTTAATAGAATTGGCTTCTGGCCCATAACTTGGAGTGGCGTGTTTCCAAGTATTATTTCACTTTGGGATTCATGTATAACTACCTCAAGTTGTAGTTGTGCTTCTTCACACTGCAAGTCAAAGATGCTGGCCATAAATTATCAGTATACACCTTTCCTTTGAATTTCTTCATGAAATTTGCAGCAAGGTGATGCATGCATTCCCTATGCTCTACTCCAGGGAACACATTGTCCACGACCACTTCTAAACCTTTGCAGGCATCTGTATGAATGACCAACCCATTGGGATGTGCAATAGCCCGGCGCAGATTATGCAAAAACCAAGTCCAGCTCTCCTCAGACTCTGTCTCCAGCACACCATAGGCAACTAGAAATACAAAACTGTGTGCATCATCTTCACAACCTGCTACTAACTCTCCTTTAAACCTTCCTGTGAGAAAAGTGGCATCAACAGCCAAATAAGGCCTGTAGCCTGCCAAAAAAACCGGCGACAAGCCTCAAAGCAGACAAAAACCCTCCTAAAGCATTCCTTGGTCTTTGTCACTCCCCTGAATGTGTACTCCATAGTGTGGTGATCAATATATACAATACTACCTGGGCTTGTCCTCTCCACTTCACCTTTGAATGAATACAACAATTGAAAATTTTCCTGCTAGTTACCATAAATAGAATCCATAGCATGTTGTTTACCATTGAACAACCTCATGTATGGTAAATCTATCTTGAACTTATCTTTGATGTTCTTCTGCAATTCCTTTGGACCCACTTGCTAGTTTTCATTCACCCACTTCTTTACTTCTTCTGCCACCCATCTTGACTTGGCTCTACTGATTGTATCCTTCCTAAGGGTTGATTCCTGGCATGTGTACTTAAGATGGTTCACTTTCACCTGAACATTAGTGCTATTTTGCATTTTAGATGCGAGCAGCCTCCATGGACAACCCTCAGTCGGACGGTGCACTCTGTAACGTACTTGATCGCTATTGTCAACTTTGAAATTACGTTCTACCTTGATGCAGCATGTCACAAGTGCATTTCTACACTCATTCATGGATGCAAAAACTGTACCTTCTTCCATATGAGGGTTCAAAGGGTCCCATTCAATAGCTGCAAGGTCTTCGTCCTCACCCACCGCGTCATCATCCACACGGACTGCATTGTGAGCCTCATCTTGGTTTTCACCCCGAGGTGGCCATCATAAATTTCGAATAACATCAGAATATAACTTCTCTTCATCAACCCCAGAATTCTAGTCATTAGGCTCCACTTCAAGGGGGGCCCTACTGCCGTTGCCCACACTTGTCGAGCCACCACGTCGCTGTGCACCAACTGAACTGTTCAGGCTAGAGATGCCATTACGACGACTTGGTTCTCTCCGAGATGTTGCACCTGCCATCCTAGGTCCAAATTCCTGCTCAAGCACATCAATTTGTAGCCTCACATGAAAATTATCTTTCTCTTTGTGGCTAGCAAACATGGTAGCCAACTCTTCATCATTACTAAATGTCACCCATTTATTTTCCCCATCATAGTATTTGTATACCGCTTCATCAAGCAAACCCCAAGGATATTGGCTACAAAGTACCTCCCCAAATTGTCTGAAACTCCAATTACTAGCCATTGGCAACTAATAATCAAAACCTCCTTGGTATTTCTTCTTATCCTTTGCATCGAATATGTACCAGTCCCTTCTAATTTGCACCAAGAAAGCAAACCGCAACTCCATCCTAACCGACAAAAATCAGAGACACAATCAGCACACTAATTGGGAAAACCTAGTCGAATCAACTTTCCAAATGCACAAATAAGCTCAATCTAAACAGGATGCGTGACTTACCCCTCAGGAACCCAGTCATGGACGTGGTGGATCCCCACCCCGATGCATGCCTCGCCAAATACTACGGGGTCGCCGTTGCTCGCCATTTCTCCCAGGGGTTCTTCCCCCTAATTCAAATAGCTCCAGCAGCCTCCCACCATTGAGCGCTCCGGCCGGGCGCACGGAAGGAGGCCGTGCCGCGGCTCGAGCAGGTGGCAGGCGCCCCACCCGTGGTGTCGCAGGAAGGTGGTGGGTGTCGCAGGTAGCGGTGGAGCGTCGGCGCAGGACGGTAGCGGCGGAGCAGGCCATGCAACTGGTGGTGGGGCAGCTGTTGGCTGCGGCGCAGGTGGCGGCAGCGGTGCAGGACGGCTGGCCGGTAGATGGGTAGAGTGGGCTAGAATCCTACGAATGATTTCGGGATTTAGTTGCACGGGCCTACATGTCAGCTCTGGACCCACGTCCACGCGGTCCCACGTGTAAGCTCTGGACCCACAACCACTAGAGCCGGAGGGCGGAATCGACTTAATATGGCCGTTTGGCCTCGTCATAGTAGTCGTGCATGGACTAGGGGCAAAACTGAGCACAATTCGCATCTGAAGGCAAAACTGAGCACATGGACACCACTGAGGGAAAAAGGATAATTAACCCAAACTTTAACTCCTCAGTGTCACAGGCCGACTCAGCATATGCAGCATCACCTTCTTCACAGTCTAGAGAAATCTTTATATCACCATGCGCCATGATGGTGCACTTATGGCCCGGCATCTTAAGCTGAAGATAAACATAACACTGCTGTGCCATAAACTTGGCGTAAGCCGGCCGCCCAAATAAAGCATGGTACGGGCTTTTGATCTTAACCACTTCAAAGGTCAATTTCACTACTCTGGAATCATGTTCATCTCCAGAAGCTACCTCCAGTGTTATCTTACCCATTGGATACCTCGATTTACCAGGCACCACCCCATGGAAAATTGTAGAGGACGGCTTAAGATGTTTGTTAGTCAAATTCACATGAGGAAGAGTCTCATAGTAAAGGATATTGATACTACTGCCCTCATCCGTAAGAATCTTTGTAAGCTTGTACCCTCCTACCTGAGGAGCAACTACCAATGCCAACTGGCCTAGATTGTCAACCCGGGGCAGGTGATCCTCACGGCTCCATACAATAGGATGCTCAGACCATCTCAAATAACAAGGCACTGCCGGCTCAACGGAGTTCACCGCCCGCTTATGGATTTTCTGATCTTGCTTGCACAGACTTGTGGTGCATACATGATATTGACCACTATTCAGCTGCTTTGGATTGCTCTGATAACCAGACTGCTACTGCTGATTCCCTTGGCCAGACTACTGATTAAAACCACCTTGATTACCTTAGCATTGACAGCCAGATCTTGAGCCGCCACCTCCAAAACCAGGCCCGTGAGAGCCGGAACTTGAACTGTCGTGTAGTACATGATTGTTCTGGAAGAAATTAGAGATTCTATACTCTCTCATGATGAAGCAATCCTTCCACAGATGACTGGTCGGCTTATCCTGGGTTCCATGCTTGGGACAAGGCTGGTTCATCATGGCCTCAAGGTTGAATTTCGGCCCTCCAAACCGGGTCGCTTGTGTTTTCCCCTTACGATGTTGGTTATTACTTTGTGTGTTGGTGTTAGCCATGAAGTCTAAATGGAAGTTCTTCTCTAACACCAAGACTGCTGAGCCAGCATTTATACTGTCCGATGAGCGTATAACAGCTTAGATCCGATGCACCCAATTGGTTGTTGACTCGCCTTCACCCTGGACACAAGAATCCAAATCCATAATTGACATAGGTTGTTTGCATGTGTCTTTGAAATTCTGAATAAATTGCCTTTTAAACTCTGCCCATGATCCAATGGAGTTCGCAGGCAGCCCTTTCAACCAAGTACGAGCTAGCCCATCCAACATCATGGTGAAATACTTACACTATAAAAAAGAGACACATCCGTGACATTTTGGGCCGAACGAAAAAATTGTCATACTTATGACACTTCTATGATGATAATTGTGACAAAACCTGGTATCATCGTAGATGTGGTGGGCTCCTACTTCTATGACCAAAAATCATGACAAAAAATGGGCTTTTCGTCCTGGGAGGGCTGGAGACGCAGCTACGTGACATTCTTTGGGCCATCCATGACGGAAAAAACCATGGTAGAAGCGAGGGCGAGGAAAATATAGGGGTCTTCCCGGTTATGGTGGTTGGTCGGGGCCGAGCGATGCACGTTTCTCTCGTACACGTACGCGTGTGGGTGCGAGGCGTTGGGCTGTAACTGAACCCAGGTGAGGCATTCGCCTATACTGAACCCGAGCGATTGCACTGCAGGCTACGAGTTACTGAACCCGAGCGATCGATCGATGGTTGTTAACTGAACCCGATCGAGCGATTCCTTCGCTACTGCTACTAACTGAAGCCGATCAATGATGCCTCTGGATGAAAAGTGAGTGTTGCAGG
>NC_057813.1:104655143-104660282 GCF_018294505.1 Triticum aestivum
TTGGTTGGGGCTGGATGAACAGTACCCCGTGGAGGGATGGATGAACAGGACGACCCCGTGGAGGGCTGGATGAACAGTAGATGGTGGAGGGGTGGATGAACAGTAGCCCGTGGAGGGGTGGTTGAACCGGAGCCCGTGGAGAGGGGTGGTTGAACAGTAGGCGGAGGAGTAGCGTGCGGTGGAGGCTGGATGAACAGGAGCCCGTGGATGAACAGGAGCAGGTGGAGGCTTGAGGAGGTCGACGGTGGATGAACAGTAGCCCATGGAGGCTGGAGGAGGTCGACGGTGGAGATGAACAGTATCCCGTGGAGTCTTGTTTTGCGATACGCCACACCCTCCCGATGAACAGGACCCCCGTTTCAACCGTAGCGCTCCAACACAAGTCCGTTTCCTCTGTTTTGCGGTACGCCACACCCCTCCCGATCAACAGGACCCCATTTCGACCGTAGGAGGTCCAACACAAGTCCGTTTCCTCCATTTTGCGGTACGTCAGACCCCTCCCGATGAACAGGATCCCGTTTCGAACATGGCCGGTCGAACACAAGGCTGCTTCCTCCGTTCTGCGGTATGCCAGTCCTCGTTTCCATCGACTGTTTCATCCAAGCCCTCCCGATGAACACGACGATGCATTCCATTCCGACCCATCCGGTTGGCTCCCCATGAACACGACGACGACGTTGTTTCTCCGTTTCGACCCAGCCATGTACACGAGCCCTGGCCATACGTATGCGCGAGTAGGTGTTTGAGACCCCGCCCATATGTACATACGTGGATGTATTTTCTTTCTTGCACACTGGCCGCTGTACGTACGTGCAATGCTACGTGCGCTCCTCTACTATGACACGTGCGCGCCTCTACATCGACCAGTATGTATGTACACGTTCGCGACCACAATGACAATGCTACATACGCTTCGACCAGGTGGGTCGCGACTATCAGGCACTTCCTTGCGTGCGAAGATGTAGCTGGTGGGTCCAGTAGTCAGGGGTGAATCTTTTTTTTCTGGACGCACTTCCTTGCGTGCGAAGATGTAGCTGGTTGGTCCCAGCAGTCAGGGGGGAAACATTTTTTTGCAAAATACAGTGGCCTGTCCGGTGGGTCCCTGTTGTCAGGTGGAGGAATCATTATTTTCCGCGTAATAAGGAGACACTTCCTTGCTGCGGTCGTGGAACCAGCTGTCAGCCTCTCCACGTACAGTCAACGTCTAATGGAAGTCGTTCCTTGACCATGTTGACCACGCCACGCCGAGAGCACCATGGTGGTGGACGACGGTGAGGCCTAGGAAGGGGACGACACAGAGCCGAGGAAGACGTGGCAGTGGATGCCCACGCGGAGAGGAGTGCGAGGGTTCAGTGGTTCAGCTGTTGTGTGAGGCTGACGTCGCCACAAAATAACAAGGGGTGTGGGTGAGTGGAGGGATGGCCTGGCCAGCGGTGGGAGTAATAGGGGGCCGTGAGGCCTCCGCGGCAGCATAGCTGGCCACGGGAGGCAGGAGCATGCCACACAACCGGTGTTGCTTTGGGCGGATAGAGCATGAAGACCAGAGGTTGAAGAAGCACTACAGCCGTTTGATGGACATCGTACGGTCACTGGAGCCAGAATCATTCATATTGACTAAGTTGACAAAGCCCTCTGTTCCCGTCAACTTAGTAGGCCCACAAGTCAGCCTCCCACCAAGGTGGGTCCCAGCTAGCAGGGTGAGTATTCATTTTTTGTGCGTAATATGGAGGCACTTCCGGTGGGTCCGAGCTGACAGCAGGGGGAACGTTTTTTTCTCGAAATACAGAGGCCCTTCCTGTGGGTCCCAGCTATCAGGTGGAGGAATCATTATTTTGCGCGTAATAAGGAGGAATTTTCCTGTGTGGGCCCCTATTGTCAGCCTCTTCTGATGGTTGTTGTTTGTTCACCATGTTGACCTCACCGCGTCGAGAGCACAAACGCGGTGGACGAGGGCGAGGCCAGGAAAGGAACCACCCAGAGCCGGCAAAGCCACCGCAGCGGATGCCCACGTTGAGGGGAGTACGAGCGCTGACTGGTCGGCTGCGGGGTGAGGCTGACGTCGCTGGAAAATAACAGGATGTATGGGTAGTTAGAGGGATGGCCTGGCGGCAGCACAGCCAGCCACGGAGGAGAGGGTAGGCAGTCCCGTCGGCGCTGTTTTGGGCGGCTGGAGCAAGAAGATCAGAGATTGAAGAAGCATGACGGCCGTTGGATGGGCATTCAACACTCACTGTTGTGTGTTGACTAAGTTGACAAAGCCTTGCATACGCGTCAAAAAAAAATTAGGACAACACCATCGTCAACCTAGTAGTCCCAGAAGTCAGCCTCCAAATCTGTTGAAAATAGCACAGAGCGTATTAGCCATTATTTTCAATAATGTACAGCCCATTTGCTAATTCTTAAGGATATTTGAAGCCCATATTCTTTCTATTAGCATTATAGACCATATATTCTTGGCACTGCTAAAAAATTCAACGAAATTTTGCATATTTCGGTGGGGTCTAAACGCTTTTAATCACGAAATTTTGAGTCACGTTAAAAATATTTTTCAAAAAACTATATCAAAATAAAATTCAAAAAACAATTCTCCACAAAAATAATGAATGAAATTTAGAATCTTTACTAGCAAGATGCCCGTTTGTTGCACGAAACATGAAGATGCATTTGTATGAGTAGTTTATCTTGTGGGAGAAAAGATGGTATTTTAATGTAATTGCGAGTTGGCTTTGGTTTTTATAAGAGTAGAGAGTAGAGAAATCCTGAAAAATGATATTCTAATGCAATTGCCGGTCGGCTTTGGTTTAAAAATTTACAACCCATTTCTTACAACTTATAGCCCATTTTCTAGGGAAGCTCATTTCCTACCACTTACATCCCTTCTTGTCTTGAAAGATTTGCAGCCTAGCAGGGCTGAGAAAAGCAAGTAGGCCTTGGTTTTGGTATTCTCCAAGGAAAAGAACTGGGCTAGCCATTTTCAGAAAGAAAAAATAAATCAACTGGGCTCGTCATGTGCTTCATAAAAGCATAAGCGTGGGATAGACGGGCCACAGCCCCCGCACAGCGCGCAGTTGAGCTCTGTCTGTGAAACTAAAAAACAACTGGGCGAGCTGCTGGGTCCCTTGTATCCGCTCGTTGTGTATTTTCTTGTTTATTGATGGCGTGGGACCTAGTTGTTAAACAATTAGGAGGAAGTATTTTTTTGGCTTGTAGTAACGAGGCACCTGCTTGTGAAATGCAATGACCCTGTTGGGTCCCTACCGTCAGCCTCTCCACATACACTCATCTCCTGATTCCTCTTGGTTGTTGACCATGTTGAAAACGCTAGACAGCGGCGGGCAAAGCGAGCGAACCAAGGCAGAGAATGACGGCGAGGCCTCAGACGGGAACAAACAACAGCCGTGGAAGATGCGACAGTGTAGTGGCGGGTGGAGGGGAGTACGAGGGCAACAACATGCAACTGAAGCATATAAATGGTACAAAAAGCCCAAGGATTAATTGTTCATCAATTTTTTAGACAAAACCCAGATTGAACATGGCAGTAACATCTAACCCAACCACTCTTTTTTGCAGTCACAAACAAATGGATTGGTCTGATCCATAAAATCAATATCCTGTGCAAACAAATTTATTTTAGGATGACTACAACTTGTTGTAAATAGAAGCCAAGCACGTTTAGAAGCCCATTTATCCACCTGAAACTTCTTTTTTTGCTGTTCAACATGTCCGTCCGTGAGAAATCTCTTGCGGTAAAAATTAAGCCTCATGGACAATAGTAACCTCACATTCAATTGGAAGAATGTGACAAAGCTTCTGTTTGCCTGGTTGAATGCATATCCTTCCGTCGTTATTGTCCTCAAACGAATGTTATGAGAACTGAGAAAATCTTGGTGCTTATTACGCCACCAATTGGTTATATGTTTTGCTCCATGTGGTTCTGCCAAAGTAGACATGAAGATTGAAAACAATTATGGTCTGAAAAAAGAGTATGTCGAAAGATCGACAGTTGAACAGTTAATTCTAATACAATATATACGGGCTTTCAATGTGCATGAAATCATCACCTCTATATACAAATTCTCCAGACATCGAAAACATCGTAGCAAGCCGATAATTATGTTCAGATCAAAACTGAACATTCTGATATATATGATCTTGACAGAATCCAGCAGCATTGATAGGCTATCAGTAATGGACGAACTCTTCATTGAGCATATAACATAATATTAGTACCCAAAGTGTACTCCAAGATGATATAAAACTTATGCGCACAAATTAAAAATGCAGCTTATGATTACAAATGTGTAGATGATAACATACGGTACCTGAAAAAGTGACGAGCCAAACACCAACTCCTTGTGATCATTAAAGGGGTCACAAATTAAACCCAAGGTCTCCAGTTTGGGCGCAGAGACGACAGTTATTTGTGAAGGTCTATAACAATTGTCAAGGAGCAACCTTTGAAGTGAAGGGGCATCTTCGATGATGAGCTGCTGTCCTTCAAAACAAATTCCAATGCTTTTAAGGTGAGGCGACTTTATTTGGAGACAACTGATACAGATTTCTATTCCCAAAACAATCAGCAAGCGCTCCAGGGCAGGGCAACTGGAGTGGATGACGCTGTGCAGTGAGGCCTCCGACAGATAAACCACCAAAAGCAAAAGTTTTTTTAGTAGTGGGAGTTGAAGCAATTGTACCAGATTGTCTGGTAGATGGCACCGGGCGAAGGTGGCGGTGTGGAGAGAGGAGGAAAACCGCGAGATGGACAACGGTGGTGTGGGCACGAATTCTTGGTGTGTTCATGGTATGAAACTTTTGTGGTAATGGCACAACTCAAACTGCTGGAGTTTTCCAAGTTCAGGGGATGTCAGCTAAGCGTCCATCGTGTCGGGTATGGATAGCAGGTAGCATGTAGGGATGCAAAGGCATTGAACGGGGCCCTGCTGGTGAGAAGAGACGATGGCTCTAAGGAGATCAAATTTAGGAAGTATAGATATATGACGGCAGTCGAGATTGAGGGGCATGGTGCGCCATAGAGGGCACCACTGAGATGAGAGGACTTGTGTGCGGCAGCAATCCTTGGTGGGGAGAAGCGAGATGATCTCCTCAAGGATGACGTCCGGGAGATCGTTGATGTAGTCC